>NC_056735.1:1367838416-1367863416 GCF_019279795.1 Protopterus annectens | reverse complement strand
GTAAGCAATTGAATAGGAAAGGACAGTTGCAGGACCACGATCTGCTCTTCACCAACTAAGCCGTTGATTTTAATTTCTTATGGCTGATAGCTGTTGCCCTCTTCTTCCACCCTCGATTTCCAACGGAGTATGACATCATTTGAGTGAGTTCTATGTCATTTAACCAACTGTTACTCTTTTTCTTTAAACAGGCGAACAAACAGTAACAATTCCAAGGGAAGACTTAGCACTTAGTGCTGAAGATGGTAAATGCTTTACTTCTGTATGCATGAATAGAAACAACTCTAGCTCTCCTTATTCTCTCTAAGGAATGGCATCGGTTTTAAAAGATATATTTACCATTTGAGAAAAATGCTGACACTGTGTGGTGTTGCTTTATAAAGTGATGATAAGTAGTGTCTAAGCAAGTAGTTTTAGACCACCTAATCTGTCTGTGGCAAGTCCCAACTTTAAATGGCGATTGCCTTAACAGAAAGCCAGATGAATACATTTCTGTGAAAATGTAGCAAAATAAAGCCAGTGTTTGCTTTTCAGTTTCTTTGTTATACTGTAATGTCATTATGTTGTCATTTTAAAGAGAATACTGTGGAAACAGCATATTTTACTACCCTTTGCAGTGCACAGCACAAAGTAACCTGGTGCAAAGTGTAAATCATTTTCTTTTTTTTTTTTTTAGTACATTTCAGAGTTAGCCTGTGTTTAGATTTATAAATTTTGCATTATACATTTGTAACTGGTAACTGACTTTTGATGACAAGAGTAATAAATCAAGAAAGCAGTCACTTTGCAAGGACAGTAGTAGCTTCACAAAATGTTACCACTGAATAATCAGCAGTGTAGTAAGTGTCCACTGTACGACATGACCCCTCCCCAAATGTCGTAGAGCTCACTACAGCTGGAAAATGGGCCAGCACCATAATACCTGACTGTTTCCACTTTCTGCAGTATTGCTTCTTACCTGTGCCCAAGGCTGGAACTTCACTTTGAAAAGGTGAAAAATATGGGTGCAATGTGGGTGAAAAAGTAGCACTGCATATATTTCATCCCTGCTGCTAGTAAATCTTTCCTCATGGAGTTATACACTTGTCAGGAATAGCGTTGTAGAACAAACAGGAGCTGAGGCTGATTGCAGCTGGGAATAAATTAAGGTGCTTGTCTGGCCCTGGGCGCACTACCTACCAACAAAGAGAAGCATGGTGTCTGATATCTTGTGAAGAACTGTACGTGCTTAAAACATACATGATGCTGTCAAAAGTTTGACCAGGACATTAGCTGATGTGAGGAAAGAGATGGGGATGGTCTGGGCAGTGGACACTATTGCATAAGGTCTTACAAGCTATCACCTCACCAGAAAAATAGAACAAGATGCTGTGTCTGTATCACTGAAACAGCACACACACACACACACACACACACACACACACACACACACACACACACACACACACACACACACACACACACACACACACACACACACACACATTATTAGCAAATGTAACTCATGTGGCAGGGCATTTGTTCCCATAATACCAGCACTACAGATCTCCCTAATAGTAACAAGAGTATATTCCCTCATGATGTTCTTCGTGTTTCACTGTTGCAGTCATCACATTTGGGTTATCCTGCCAGGGGTAGCCCTCAGTTGGCCCAAATACCAGAGGCTTAGTATTTCTGAGTTGGTTGCTGTCGCTCCAGGACTGACGTCAGGTAGTCAGTAGTATAGAATCAGGCAGCCAACGCCATTACATCAGTCTTTCTTGCTGAGGAGCCCAAAGCAGAAGCAGTTTGCACCAGTACCAGTTGGCCACTACCTGAGTTTTCATTTATGAATTGAAGTTGAAGTCTTCTAAAGCTAAGTACCCCATTGGGGATCCTTTTTTCTTGCTCTAACCGATGTCAGAAAAAGTTAACAATTGTCTCACCTGTGGAAAGCAAATACCACACCGAGACTTCCATTCTTACTGCATCACCTGTTTAGGCCCAGAACATGACGCCCACTTTTGTGCTTTTGTTCAACACCAGAACTATACGTCATCGGGCCCTTATTGTAGCTAGATATTTTCGCTCTCAGTCCTCGAATTCCGATATGGCTTCGGTAAGCCATCCGATTTCTGATCTTCCAAAAAAACATAAGGATAAAGACAGAAACAGACTGCACAGATCCAGAACTGCCGACGAAGCTTCCTTTAAGCTAGTCGTCAGTTCTCCGGTCCTCAGTGAGGTACTTTCGCAGCCCCTGATGTCTGCTTTTGTGTATTCGCAGGCCACTGCCGAGACCCTTTCGGAGTCTGGCATGCCGCAAGACTCTTCTTTGACTAAGGATCCTGCAGATGTCTCTACCTTAGATGGGTCCGGAGCCACTGAGCAGCTGCCGGCTTCCAAGAAATACTTAGCACTACCGATACTCGATGCAGACCGATGACTTCTTTCACGTCTTCAGTTCTTTCTATAACTGCTGAGTTTCTAAGGCCTAGGGTACGAAGCACACCCAAAAAACCGATGACCCAAGCTCAGGCACCTGCTTCCGTGCCTCAGTCTCAAATGCTTAAAATGGCAGACGATGTTATTATGCTTATTAGGGGAAGCCAGGCTACCCCTTCCAAAAGAAAAAGAGACTTGTCCCCAGTAGTTTTATCTGAACAGGAGTCAGATGACTCTGATGCATCTGAATATGAAGATATGCAACCCCTCTCTGCTTATGAGGATTCTGATGTAGAGGAATCCATTCCTTCTGCCTCTCCACCCGAGGATTTTTAATTTGGGGAAACCCTACATATTTTAAGGGAGCATTTCCAGTGGGAATGTCAGGACTATCCCCAGTCATAAAAGAGACTCAGGGAATTTGTAGATCTACCACAGCACAGACCTTTGGTCATTCATCCTGTCCTGGATGTTGTGGATGATGTTTTTATGGAATCCAGTCTGACCCCTGACACCCTTCCTCCTGCTCCCAGGAAACCTGACAGGTATTACAGAGTCCCGGACTCTCACAAATTTCTTTTCAAAAATCCTACTGCTGACCCTGAGGTTATCTTTCAAGGACCTAAAGGAATCAAAGCAACTTCAGCTAAGAATCCCACCCCCTTAGATAGGGATTACCGAGCATTAGACAGATGGGGTAAAAAAGTATAAACCTCTGCTACTCTTGCTATTAGAGCTTGAAATTGTCAGTTCCACATGCTGAAATATCAGCAACATACCATGAAACTCCTCAAACAAAAAATATCTTCTTTTCTTGCTTGTGCAGAAAATAAAGAATTACAAGAATTAATACATTCTGCAAGTCAAGTAACTAAGCACACCTTACAATGTGGTTTTGATGCCCTAGAAGCATCTTGCAGGGTAGCAGTCACTGGTTCTGTCCTTAGAAGGCCTGCTTGGCTTAAGGAACAGACCTTGCCAGATGATGTCAAATCCAAATTATTGGACGCACCTTTGAACAAAGACAACTTATTTGGCACCAAGGCAGAAGAGGGCTTAAAAAGATGGAAGAAAAAGCTAAATCTATGCAGACAGTTAAAGACTGCTTACAGGTCCAGCCACTGAGGTTCACTAGGCATTGCCCCTCCAAGCACTGGTCCTTTCCTGCCCCCTCCAGGCCAGCTCAGCCCAGACCCAGGGGAAGCAGACCCCCCCCCCCCAGACATCAGCCCCAGGGAATGCAGAGATCTAAGCAATGGAGTTCCTCCTCTTCAAAACAGGGAGTGCAAAGCTACCCCCTTATGGTAAGAACTCACAATGACTTTTCACTTCCACCCCTTACCTCTGCCCACCTGCTTGTGACCCTAGGAGGGAAACTCTCCTTCCACGCAAGCAACTGGGCCACCATTACCAACGACTTTGGGTCCTCAACATAGTGTACCAGGGATACAAATTTTATTTCCACACTCTGCCAACCCCAAAAAGGTTCCCAGATCTTCCTCCAAACCAGTGGGTAGAGGCCAAAAAGCAAGTCCTTTCCCCTGCTCTCCATGAAGGCAATACAGCATGTTCCTGCAGAACAGATAGGCCATGGTTTCTACTCCAGACTCTTCCTGGTACCCAGAAAAGAGGGCACATGGCACCCCATCCTCGATCTATCCATTTTAAACACCCTTCTGGTGATACCAAAATTCAAAATGCTCACCCTCCAGCAGTTTCTACCAATGCTTTCCAAGGATGCTTGGTTAGCCACCCTAGACCTAAAAGAGGCCTACTTACACATCCCAATCAGGGAATCATGCATGAAATACTTACATTTCAGGGCAGGATCTATGCACTTTCAGTTCTCTGCACTTCCCTTTGGCTTATCCACTGCTCTCAGAGTTTTCAGAAAATGCCTGGCTCCCGCCATTGCTTTTTGCAGACAAAGAAATGTTCAAGTTTACCCTTACTTAGATGACTGCCTGATTCAGGCAGACAGTCAGGAAAAGCTGCTACAGCACCTGACTTTTGTAAAGGACCTACTGACCTCCCTGGGGTATACTGTCAACGAAAAGAAATCAAAACTAGTCCCCACACAAAAAATTGTGTTCGTGGGAGCAAGCTTGGACACAGCATCCCAGATGGCATTCCTTACTCCAGAAAAACAAGCCTACCTGACAGGCTACTTCTCTCAACTAGCCACCAGTACCCAGTTATCTGCAAGGAAAATCCTGCAAGCTCTAGGGTTCATGACCTCCTGCATTCTACTCATTCTGTATGCCAGACTGCGTATGAGGAAACTACAGTGGTACCTAAAAAGCCTTTGGTGTCAACACTATCAAGACCTGAAAATTCTCATACCAGTGATACCTTGTCTAAGGAAAGATTTTCTTTGGTGGGCAGCAGCTTGCAACCACAAATAGGGACTTCCCTTCCCACAACCCCACGCTGCCCAGACCCTCACCACAAATGCATCAGGCTATGCCTGGGGTAAATACCTGGATGGCAGGTGCTTTCAGGGCCATTGGAGCCCAAATCAAATACATCTGCACATCAACCAAAAAGAGATGCTAGCTGTTCAGCACGCCCTGACAGCTTTCAGACCCCTACACTCCCCGGGTCCTCCACTGATCATAACAGACAACACCGCAGTGATGTGGTATATCAGCAAGCAGGGAGGGACTCACTCTTATCCTCACTGCAGGCTCACCATGACCTTTTAGCACACACCCTCAGCCATGCAACTACACCTGCTAGCACAATTCCTGCCAGGCTCTCTAAACTCTCTGGCAGACAAATTAAGCAGAAACCTGCTAGACCCACATGAGTGGCAGCTAGACCACAGAACTTTAGCCCTTGTAACCCAGAAATGGGGCACCCAGAAAGTCGACCTCTTTGCCTCCTACTCCAGTCATAAGCTCAGCAAATTCTGCACCAGGGAACCTCACACCACAGCCTAGAAAGTGGATGCTCTATCCTTCCAGTGGGTAAACCTCTCAGTCTACGCATTTCCCTCTCTACCACTCATTCCAAGGATATGGCTCAAAATAAGGGAGGAAAAACCAAGGGTAATCCTGGTTGCTCCAAACTGGCCATGCCAGCACTGGTACCCACTGCTGCACAGCTAGTCACCCCTGCCACCATGGCACCTACCTCAGATCCCAACACTCCTGACCCAGGGGAATGGAGAATTCATGCATTCCCAATTGCAGACCCTCAACCTGGCAGCCTGGCTTATTCCCTGGCCTCTCCTCCAGCTGCCAGTCTAAGCAAACAAGTCCTAGATGTTGTACGTGAGGCCAGATGCCCCAGCACTAGAAAATCCTATGCTGACAAGTGGAAAAGGTTTTGCACCTGGATCCAGGCTAAGGGAGCCAGAATGGCACAGCTGTCCCTACCTCTCATTCTGGATTACCTGGCAGACCTACTACACAGAGGTCTGTCCTTCTCTTCTATTAAAATTCACACCTCTGCCATCTCTGCTCACTACAGCACAGAGCCACCTCTCTTCTCACACTCTCTCATCAAACAGTTTCTAAGAGGGGCTAACAAATTAAGGCCATCTAGAAGAGCTACTACCCCAGCTTGGGCCCTTAACTTTGTGTTGGAAAAGCTCACCCTACCCCCCTTTGAATCTGCAGCTTCAGCAGAGTTACAATTTCTCTTGGAAGTCAGCTTTACTTCTGGCCATCACTTCAGTTAGATAGAAGAATATCAGAACTACAAGCACTCATGACTGTAGAGCCTTTCATCATTTTCCATGCGACATTGTCTCCCTCAGGACTAACCCATCCTTCATGCCTAAAGTGGTGTCCAGTGTGGCTCTCAATCAATCTATACATTTGCCCACCTGTTTTCCTAACCCACAAAACAAAGGGGAAAGGATACTGCACTCTCTAGATGTGCACAGATGGCTCAGATTCTATCTGGACAAGACTAAATCTTTGAGAAAAACTGATCAATTGCTAGCCAGCTTTGCAGCAGGGGCAGAGGGCAAGGCCATTTCCAAACAAACAATCTCCAAATGGATAGCACACTGCATCCTTTTCTGCTACAAACAGCATGGGAAACCACCCCCAAAGGGGGTCAGGACACATTCCACCAGGGCAACCTCCACCTCTGCAGCTTTTCTCAGAGGGGTCCCTACCAGTGACATCCTGGAGGCTGCAACATGGAATCTGTTCATACCTTCACCAAGCATTACCACCTGCCTATCTTCTCCAAATCCAGGGCAGGCTTTGCCACCACAGTCTTGCAGGGCATCCTAGCCAGCCCCCAGTCTTCTTAACTGCCTCCACCCTTTTTTTCAGCTTTGGGAATCAAACCCAAATGTGATGACTGCAAAAGTGAATACACTCAAACATCTGCATTTATGGTAAGTGTACACAACTGTACTTTTTTATAAATACTCTACTGTTAGCACTTTCTAAATGACATGCTGATTGCTGTCAAAAGTACCATATATTTATTGTGCATGGCATAGCAGTAATATGTTCTAGAAATAATTATTTGTTGACAAATTATTTCTAATCATTGTCTCACAGACCAATCCAATCCCATATGTGCCTTTAAGAATTTTTATCTTAATGGCTGCTTTTCATTCTACCAAATGTACAGTGAATTCCCATTGTTCTTTAAGTTTACAGCCTCTAAGACTTCATTCTTCATTTTTACAACAGATTTTCTTATCCTCATACTCTGTGAGCTTATCACAAGAGAGGTTCCACATATAACAAAAGAGGTGCCGCATATCACAGGGGAGTGCCACATATCACAACAGAGGTGCCACATATCACAAGGGAGGTGCTGGATAATATGCAGTGAAGACCTTATCAGCAGATAAGACTCAATGATTGCTTTCACAGAGGAAGGGACCTTTAGGTGTGCAGTAGCTAGGATATACTGAACTTAAGATATTTTCCCTGTGTTTCTCGCTCTGTCATTGTGGAAGCACTATTATTTACACATTTCTGTGATGTGTTAAGGGAAGTAAATCTAGAGCCCTTATAGAAAGGCAGAGAGATATTAGAAGAGATCTAGCTGTTATTAAATGAATTAAGTGAAGTATAAATTGTATTAACTACTATCATAGCTGTTTTAAAATATGCTTCTAGTGGGACAGTTAGATTAGCTAAATGGATGGTAAACTACAGTTATGGACACACAGAAGTTCAGGTCACAGCTAAATGAATTTGAATGACTCCCTGTTAAGACCTTCTAATGTTAGTCCCTGCATTTTGAAACATTAACTGTGATTTAGATAGGAAAATGGCTTATTATGAGGTTCATTGTTACAACTTTCAAGTATTTTTGCAACAAGGATTTGCTTTTTGCACCCTCTGACTTGAGGGTGGTGAGGCCTCCACACTGCTGTTACTTATATATATATATATATATATATATATATATATATATATATATATATATATATTAACCCCAAAATGGATGCTTCTTACAAAAATGGGGAATGTCCAAGTTACATTAATCTCAGTCTTAGGCTAATTCCCCTTCATTTGCGCTTTTAGTTCTTCATTTCCAAGGATTTTAGTTATGTTCTGACACATTCAACTGGCACCCAGTTTGAACTTGCCACCATTAGATGCTGACAGCAACACTGAAACAAATGACTTAATGAAAGCTCTACCTCTACTTCTGGAGAGCAGATATCCCTTAAAATACACAAAGTTGGTGTACAACAGCACAATTAGCCCTTATCTTAGGCTGGGGAGTATCATTTCCTATAACAGTACGCTTATGGTTAGATAGATGGGGTGTGAAACAAAGAATGAACTATAGAAAGATCCATGGGGTATTTCCCTTCAGTAGTGAAGATGACCACCAATCATGAGCGGACAGGTGATTTGCTGTGGCGACCCCTAACCGGGAAAAAGCCGAAAGAAGAAGAAGAAGTGAAGATGGCCACATGTCACTCATGTTTCTAGTCAGGATTCATGCTGTTTTGTTAAGGAGAAGTACCTTATAAGGTCATATGAAGTGCAGTGCTTTGAAGCCAGATAGCTACTTAAACAAAATAATTTTGCATTACAAGTGACGTGTGTGTACTGTGTATCTTAAAACCATCTTGACATGTCACGTATTGTTTTGCATGGACTACAGACTGAACAAGAAGGCTTAGTGCAAACATAATGGAGTACACTGACAGCAGAAGGATCAAAGTGGCTTTTTGCCAGCCACTTCTGGAGACAGGAAGTACTTGCTAAAACCAGGCATATTTCTTTTTTCATTTTATTTGGACATATATAAGTAGTGGAAGTGTGAGGTAAGCAGTTTCTGCATAGAAGGTGAATGTCTTCTTGTCAGGGGTGACCCAGGAAGGTATTCATACTGATTAGGAGAAATTTGGCCAAGGCGCCAGGGTATTTCCCCTACTCTTTTTTTGATAAGTGCTGTAGCATCTTTTACATCTTGCCCCCCCCCCCCCCCCCATGCTACAATGCAGTGTCAGTACTGGAAATGTTAATCCAAACACTGTGGGTGGTAATAGGACCTACGGCCTTCTGACCTTTCAGCAGCAAAGGCAAATGTGCTACCTTTTAGGCTACTGACCCTTTCGATGACGCATGTTTTCTAAATCCTGATTTTAGTGTACTGCATATTGATTAATGTTGATATACTTCATATTGGAATTTTGTCCTATACTTCTCCGTTAGTTGCTACAAACGTGACTTATTGCCACATGGCAGGCTAACCTGTGTCTAGACAACGACATCTTGCAGTTATGCAGAAATTCTGTTCTGAGGACAAGAGTGCTTTATACCTGATAGTGGTACAGTATACATCATTTTCAGAGGATAGTTTACCATCCAGATAATTTGCTCCATGAGAGCATTGCCATTTTTTTTCCTGTATTGCACTTTACCAGAATATGGATGGTTTGAAGTAAGTATAGTTGAAGCTGCATGCTTGGATATACAGCTGTCTGAGTTTTATATTTCCACTTTTCACATATATCAATGTATATTGGTACAACTACATTATGCATCAGTCTAAACAGAATATTGCTCTTTGACTTTGAAATATCTTTCACAAAATTGATTGGTTCCAGTTTAATGTGAGTGAAACTGAAACGGTCACACTGGCAATGACATTTTATTTTACACTGATTTTGACTGAGGGTGTTGAATAAAAATAAAAGGAAACTTTATGCCATACATGGAACTGTATTTTGTTTGTGAGCCACAGTGCAAGCACAGATCTCAAATGCTAAATATATTCAGTTTAACTGAAAGTTGCTTTTTTTCATCATGTATTTTGCTTTAACTGAAATGTTTGGAGCTGCATCTTTCCTGGCTATTTGTTAAAATGTGATACCTTGCTACTACACCATTTATGAGACCCATGCTATTTCTTTCATGCATTTCTTTATCAAATGCATGTTTGTGTGCTGTGTTTATTGTTGTAGATTAACTTTTAAAATTTAGAGAAATTGTAGCTGAATACAAAAACATAATACTGGATCCATTAGGTTATCTCTGGTCTTGAATGGTAGACTTTTGTTTTAGTTCATGTATTCAAATTCATGATAAAAGATGCATGTGCTGGTTTCTCATGAGAACTTGTGGCTTGTTTGGCATATCTTTGAGTAAGTATAAAACTAACACTGAAAACTCAGCAATGTTAAATTCAGGTTTGCCACTGTCTTTTGTTGTGTGAGTTTCTACTAGATGACTATTGACATAAAACCTTGTAAAGTTCATTCAAGAACTGAGCCACAGTGCAAGCACAATTCTTGGGGGGTGGTATAATGGCTAAGGTGTTTACCTTACAGACGACAGAAAATGGTCCACATAGGCATCTAACCTAGATAACCTAGTATTTGGCATAAGGAAATGATGGCTTTTACGATTTCCTCTAAACATTTATGATTTAGGGTTGATTAAATGGTTAAAATATTTACATGACAGATAGAAGGTACAGGGTTTGATTCTTACGTTTGAAAAGGAAACTGGCTAGACTTAGATGGCCCACAAGGGCACCTAGCCTAGTACTTACCTATGAACTGATCAGTAACGGTACTCATACTAGACTGTTTTTATCTATGTTCCATTTTTGTTTTCAAAGAAATTTATAGTGGAATATTAAGAAGAGACTGAAAGTCAGTGTTTATTATTATTTTATTGCCTAAGTCTGTTGACCTACGTATTAATAGACCTTCTTCCCCCCACCTGCTTCCCTTTCACTCAATCAAGGCTATACTCAATGTTCCAGCTAGTCCTAGAATGAGTTATTTTATCTGTAATGGCCATGCATTTATATCAAACAGTAACTGTTTCATTCATACATGCCGACAGCCTATTTCATGGTTATGCATTTCTTATGAACAAAGCTCTACTGTGTTACTTTGAACTTGTCCCTATGTTGGACTTCAGTTGTACCACTATAACTGGATTTTATTTATTTCACATAAATCATTATTACCTCTGGAAAGAGAATTGCATGCTCTTTAGTAAAAACTAAAGCAAATTAAAGATAGTTGCATGTTTTTTTTTTCCTCCAGATTTTGGGTATTTGAAAATTTATTTACAGCAGAAAATGTACTCAGAAATAATTCTGTGAAAAGTTTCCTGTGCCCAAACTGTAACAATTTAGGCCACAAGATGGCCTCACTTCAATAGTGTTATGAAATGTATATAAATTCACTACACTTCTTTTGCTGTAACTGTAAATCAGCAGATTTCTCCAAGTAATTTCCTAAATGGCTGCATAAAACTTGGATGTCACGGGAAACTGTACCATTTAAGTGGGAAAACTGTGGAACTCACTTAACAGTACCTGCCTATACAAAAATAACTGGCCTAATTTATTTTAAAACTGGAGTTACTGAAGCATTATGAGGTGTAAATAATACACTTAAATACGTTTTTTCATTTCCTGTTGGAAAGTCTTGTTGGAAGTCTTGTAAGGTTTTATGTTAAGTTTTTAGAGTGTTTTTTTTTTGTTATAAGGGCATGTGAGTGGAAGAATGTATTTGATTGGTGTTTTTACATTTAAATATGATAGCTAAGTTCATTAATTAGTTCTGATGAAGTTCCATTTACAGAACGAAAGCGCTTAACTGAGTTTTGCAACAATAAAGCCTCTACTTTTCTTCACTTAGTGTTTTTTCGGTAGTGTCCTTTTCCTGTTGTGTTGGGGTTTTATAGTTCGTGGTGTTCCAGTTCATTTGTATATATTACAAAAAAGGATGGGAAAAAGTAGGTAATGTAAACGAACATGCATTTGGCATAAATGGGAAAAAAGTTCAAGATTTCTTGTTAATAATTAGGGAAACAGTAGATAATGTAGTAGTTAAAAATGTTCAGGCAAAAGTAATGGTAGGAGATTTAAGCAAAACATTTGATTTAATTCATCACTCAATATTATGGGATATGTTTGGTGTATATAATATAAGTAAGAAGCTTAACAGCGTGTGCATGTCAGCATATAAGAATAACATAGTAACGATTATGATAAATGGATGGTTAAGCAAAGATAGAAAAGGGTATTAGATAAGGTTGTACATTGACTAGTGTATTATTTATATTAATAATGAATGCAGTATCTACGTATATCAACATGGAGATGGATATCATGAGATATATTTCAAATGAATGAATACATTTGCCCATCTTGTTAAATTATGCAAATGTTATCACTATTTTAACAAAGAATGAAGCAAGCATGGATTTAGTGATAAAACAAATGCAAGAAATTATTCAGGTTATTGGTCTTGTACGGAATAAAGACAAAAGTCAAGGTTTAGGTTTTGAGGGAAAGATTAGTGAATAAATTTTAATAAGGATAGAATGAAGATTCTTGGGATAAACTTTGGGAAACAAGAAGTTGTAAATCCTATGTGGAAAGAAAAAAATAGACAAAATAAAATATAAGTACATTTTCTGGAAGTCTTTTAGGCTTTCATTTAAAAAAGAAAGTCTATTTAATAAACTCTGTACTGTTAGCAAAGATTGCTTATCTAGCTGGTGTTTATAGTCTTCGTTTAAACCTAGAGAAAGGTGTGTGAAACATAATATTTTCTTTCATTTGTGGATCAAGGTTGAATGCTGTGAAAAGCAAAAAAGGTGGTTTAGAGTTAATAAACCCTGTAGTATTTATGTCATCACTAAACCTTTACATAATGATGAAATGCTTAAAGCAGAATGAATGTTCAATATTAATGAGAATATTAAGTTTAAAATATAAAACAAAATGGTTGAATTTTTCTAGCTTAAGAAAAGAAAGGTTTGTTGTAATAGCTGTATATTTTAGGGACATCGACAATGGAAAAGGAAAAAGGATGGAAGAGGATATTAAAAACAGAAGTGTTTTCAATCCCCCAGTACACCCCACCTTAATATATTAGAAAAAGCCATTTCTGAAGATCTGTATAAATTGCAAAGTAAAAGTATGAACTAAAAGTATTGTTTCTACATCTTAAATGGTAAGGAGAAAGAATTCTTTGAACAATTGAGAAATGACAAGTCAGTACATATTATGAAGCCAGATAAGGGTGGGGGATTGATGTTCACCGTGTTTCACTGTTGCAGTCATTACACTTGGGTTATCCTGCTGGCAGGCTACCCGCAGTCGGCCTGAATTCCAAAGTCCTGGTCCGGCGTCGGTTGCTGTCACCTCTTCCCTGATGTCAGGGCGCCAGGGATATAAAAGATGCAGCAGATGCCATTTTCTTCAGTCTTTCTTGCCGCGCGGTGCCTGAAGCAAAAGCAGTTCGCAAGTGCCGGTCAGCCGACTCCTAAGATTTTCAAAATCGAATTTCAGATCCGAAGTCTTCAATAAAGCTAAGTACCCCATTGGGGAAACTTTTTCTTGCTCCAGACCAATGTCAGAAAAAGTTAACAACTGTATTTCTTGTGAGAAGCAAATACCTCATAAGGATTTTCATTCTTAATGTATTCCTTGCCTAGGCCCTGACCACGATGTTGCTAGCTGTCGGTTTTGTGCTAGATTTAACCAACGCACTATTAAGCGTCGGTATGATTTTGCTTTTCATTACTTTGGCTGAAGGTTTAATTATATAATGCCGTTGGAACAGCCGACGACCGGAGTTTATAAAAAGTGCAAGGAAAAGGAGAAAGACAGGCATCTGAGGTCCAAAACCGACGACAAGGCCTCCGCTAGGCCAGTCGCTGGTTTGCCGGTTCTCATTGATGCGCTTTCGCAGCCCCTGACGCCCGCTATGTCAGAGCACAGGCCGCTTCCGACTCCCACGTGGAGACAACTAGGCCTCTGGATACTCAAGGTATTGGACACTCGGAAACTATCCCCTCAGATGGGTCTGGAGCCACTGAGCAGGCATCGGCTTCTGAGGATGTTTTCAGACCTACACAGTTATATGTCAAGCCAACTTCAGCTTCCAAGGCAAACACTAAAACAGCTTTAAAGGCAAAGAAACAAGTACACATTCTCCTGGATAAACTTCCATATCTAAGGAACAGATGCTTAAAATGGTCGAAGACCTAATTACTTTGATCAGGGGTTCCCATCCCCCCTCCTGATAAGAGGCCTAGGCAAGACACAGAATATGATTCTTCTGATCAGGTTTCCATTTCCTCTGACTCCTCTTCAGAACAGGGATACTCTCTTCCTCCCTATGAGGATTCTGATGCTGAAGAATCTGTTCCTTCAGCCTCTCTTCCTGATGATTATTCTTTTGGGGAAACCCTGCATACCATGAGGGAGCATTTTTACTGGGAGAGCCAAGATTACTCAAAATGTAAGAAAAGGCTCAGAGACTTTCTTTTACTGCCTCAGCACAGACCTCTTGCTATTCCACCTGTTCTAGACGTTGTAGATGATGTATTTTCAGAGTCCGGCCTGTCTCCTGACTCTTTACCCCCTGCACCTGTTAAGCCAGGCAGATACTACAGGGTTACAGATTCTCATATATTTCTATATAAAAACCCTGCTGCTGACCCAGAAACTATATCTCAGGGTCCCAAAGGGGTCAAGGCTTCCACTGCAAAAAAACCTGTCCCCTCTGATAGGGATTCTAGGGCACTGGACAGATGGGGGGAAAAAAGTTTACACTTCTGCTGCCTTGGCTGTAAGGGCTTTAAATTGTCAGTTTCATATGCTTAAATATCAGCAATACTTAATGTCACAGCTAAAACAGAAAATGTTGACAAATTCTGAATGTTCTGAAAACAAGGAAATGCAGGATTTATTGCATGCAGCTGAACAAGTGGGAAAGCATATTTTGCAATGTGGTTTTGATTCACTGGAGGCCTCTTGCAGGGCCGCTATTACAGGTTCTGTCATTAGAAGGCATACTTGGTTAAAGGAACAAAATCTGCCTGATCATGTTAAAGCAAAATTATTGGATGCTCCATTACAGCATGATACTTTGTTTGGTGTTAAGGCAGAAGAGGTGTTGAAGAAAATGGAGGATAAAGCTAAATCTATGCAGACAATAAAGGATTTCTTACAGGTACAGCCACTCAGATTTAGCAGGAACTGGCCTTCTAAGAATTGGTCCTTTCCAGTGTCAGACAGGCCACAAAGAGGCAGATACAGACTCCCTAGAGGCAGACTCCAGCCCTAAGGCTCATACAGGCCCAAACAATGGGGTGCTTCTACCTCCAAAAGCGGAGAAGACAAATCACATCCATATAGGAAACAGTCCCAATGACTTTCCTCTGCCAATTCCAAGCACTTATCTTTTGACAGCACCCTTAGGGGGAAAGCTAGCACTTTTTTCACAAAATTGGCACATGATCACCCAGGACAAATGGGTCTTGAATATAGTCTCTCCGGGCTACAGGTTCCACTTTCACACCCTTCCAAAGGCAAAAGGTATGCCAGACCTGCCACACAATCAATGGGCAGAGGCACAAAAGCAAGTTTCATCTCTCATGGACATGAGGGCTATTCAGCGAATACCACAACAAGAGCAGGGACAAGGATTTTACTCAAGACTTTTCTTAGTACCCAGAAAGGACAAAGCCTGGAGACTAATACTGGACCTGTCTATTCTAAACACTTTTCCAAAATTCAAAATGTTGACTCTGCAGCAGCTTCTGCCCATGCTGGGCAAGAAGGCTTGGCTTGTAACTTTGGACCTCAAAGAGGCATACCTGCATGTCCCAGTCAGACAATCTTGCAGAAGATACCTCAGATTCATAGCTGGCTCAATGCACTACCAATTCTCTGCACTGCCCTTTGGCTTATCTACTGCATCCAGGGTCTTCACAAAATACCTGGCACCAGTAATTGCATTTTGCAGACAAAGAGGAATTCAAATATATCCCTACTTGGATGACTGCCTTATTCAAGCAGAGAACAAAGACATTCTACCGAAGCATCTGGCATTTATAAAAAGATTATTCATTTGCCTAGGGTACACAGTGAATTAAAAGAAATCAAAACTAGTACCCTCTCAAGAGATAATATTTCTGGGTGCAAGCTTAAATACAACTGCCCAGATGGCTTATCTCACGCCAGTCAAACAAAGGCAACTGACTTCTTACTTCGAAAAGATGGCAACAAAGACCCAGTTATCTGCAAGAAAAATTCTGCAGGCTTTGGGCTTCATGGCATCCTGCATTCTGCTCATTCCATATGCAAGACTGCATATGAGGAGGCTACAATGGTATCTAAAAAGTGTTTGGACTCAACATTGCCACAGCCTGGAAACATTAATTGCCCTCATTCCCTGCCTGCAACAGGAGTTTCGATGGTGGGCACAGGCCTGTCACCACAACAAGGGACAGCCATTCACTCTACCCACAGCCAGGCAGACACTAACAACAGATGCATCAGATTATGCCTGGGGGGCCCACATGGCAGGAAAATGTATTCAGGGCACATGGCCGGCAAGCCAAATGCATCTTCATATCAATCAAAAAGAGATGCTAGCTGTACAGAATGCCCTGACAGCCTTCAAAGATCTACTTCATCCAGGACAACTGCTGATTAAGACGGACAATACTACAGTCATGTGGTACATAAACAAGCAGGGAGGCACGCATTCTTACCCGCTCTGCAGACAAGCCATGATTTTGTGGAACACAGCATTGACTTATCAAGTACACCTGCAAGCACAATTCCTGCCAGGAAAAACAAATACTCTGGCAGACGAACTAAGCAGAAACCTCATGGATCCTCATGAGTGGAAACTAGATCCACAAGTCTTCAGCATGATAACAAGGAAAGGAAAGTGGATGCTCTGTCATTCAGCTGGAAAACCCTTACAGTATATGCCTTTCCTCCACTGCCTCTCCTCCCCAAGGTACTCCTAAAGGTCAGACAAGAGAAGCCAAAAATGATACTGATTGCCCCGGACTGGCCACGCCAGCACTGGTACCCAATCCTAAAGAGCTTGTCTCAAGGCCCAGCCTGGACATTACCTCAAATTCCTCATTTACTGACCCAACAAAATAATCAGATCCTGCACAGCCAACTCAGAACCCTAAATCTGGCGGCATGGCGGATAATGTAACCATTCAGAACACACCTCTCTCTAAAGCAGCTATGGATGCTATTTTGGAGGCCAGGAGACCCAGCACCAGAAAATCTTATGTGGAAAAATGGAAGAGATTCTGTGCTTGGAACCAGGCACAAGGAATTGACATGCTTGTACCAAATATTCCTCAGATTTTACAATACCTAACTGAGATACTGGACAAAGGCCTGTCCTTCTCATCAATTAAGATCCATGCCTCTGCCATTTCAGCTCATTACAATACGGACCCCCTATTTTTTCACATCCACTGCTAAGGCAGTACCTCAGAGGGGCCAAAAACATAAGACCTCCAAGGAGAGCACCAATACCTGCATGGGACCTCAGTTTTGTCTTGGAAAAGCTCACACTGCCTCCTTTTGAGCCAGCCAGTACAGCTGAAATAAAATTCTTATCATGGAAATCAGCTCTGCTCCTAGCAATAACTTCAGCAAGAAGAGTCTCAGAGTTACAGGCATTAATGGCTGTGGAACCTTTTATTATTTTCCATCTGGACAGGGTTTATCTAAGGACAAACCCAACATTTTTGCCTAAAGTAGTGTTCAGTGTGGCTCTTAACCAAACCATTCATTTGCCTACCTTTTATCCAAACCTACAGAATAAAGGGAAGAGACTGCTGCATTCTTTGGACATACACAGACAGTTATGCTTCTACTTGGACAAAACTAAAGCTTTCAGAAAAACTGAGCAACTTTTAGTGGCATATGCTGCAGGATCACAAGGAAAGGCTATTTCAAAGCAGACTATTTCAAAATGGATAGGCCACTGCATTCGTTTCTGCTATTCACAACATGGCAAATCAGCGCCTAAGGGCATTAGGCCACATTCAACCATAGCAGCAGCCACTTCAGCAGCCTTCCTCAGAGGAGTACCAACCAAGGATATTTTGGAGGCTGCAACTTGGACTTCAGTGCACACTTTTACAAAGCACTACCACTTACCTCTTTACTCTAAATCCAGAGCAGGCCTTGCCACTGCAGTTCTGCAGGGCCTCATAGCCCACTCCTAATTCTATTTAGGCCCAGCCACCCAACCTCAGCTTTGGGATTCACCCCAAGTGTAATGACTGCAACAGTGAAACACGATGAACATAGTATAGTTGTGTACCTACTATAAATGTAGATGTTCGAGCGTATTTACTGTTGCAGTCCAGGTTACCCTCCCACCATCCCCCTTTCATTGCTGGGACTTATCTGTACTTCTCTATTCTATACAACCTATGTGGTGTATTTGCTTGTAGATGAAGGAAATGTTTACTTTAGTGCATGCATGTTTATTGGCATAATTTATTTAGCCTACCCTTTTGGGGGGCACCTGACATCTGGGGCAAGAAAAACTGAAGAAAATGGCATCGGCTGCATCTTTTATACCCCTGGCGCACTGACGTCAGGGAAGAAGCAACAGCAGCCGATGCCGGACCAAGACTTTGGAATTCAGGCCGACTGCGGGTAGCCTGCCAGCAGGATAACCCAAGAGTAATGACTGCAACAGTGAATACACTCAAGCATCTACATTTATGGTAGGTACACAACTGTACTTTTTGTATTATTCTTTGGAATGCAACAAAGCCTTATTTGACATTTTAAGTGGTAAAACAACATATTCACCTGTTTCTACAAATGAAGTAAATATTGGATACCAAAGAATAGATTCTTTTTTAGAGGAGTACTTATTAGAACAAAGATTTTCTTTAGATACTTACAATTTTTGTAGCGTACAGAGTCCAGCAGCACACTCATGTTTTGGTATACCAAAAGTTCATAAAAAGTTGGAGAAACCTCCCTTCAGACCAATAGGAGCAGCTATGGGATCAAAGACTTATCTTGTAGGGGTCTGTATTGACAAGTGGTTGATGTTTGTGTATAATTTAGTCCCCCATCTCATTATAGATTCATGGGATTTTCTGGGTAGGCTCAAAAAAAAAAAAACTTTGGGCCAAGGATGTGATTTTTTTAACTATTGACATTATATGTTTATTTTTGTCAATTCCAAGGGATGAATGTTTAGACCATTTCTTCAACAGTATCCACAAGTATAGTACATTTACTAATGATAGAAAAATCCTTGTATGTGAATTAATGTCTATAGTTTTGGATTATAATTAGATTATTTTGAAGGTGAGTTCTTCAAACAACATAAAGGTGTGGCCATGGGGCCCTCATTTGCCCCCGTATATGCTAACCATGTACTTTTGGATTGGGAGACCAGTAATGTATCTACATTTTTAAAAGTTGCATATAAATGGAATGTGTGAAATAAACTATTTGGATATGAGGATATAACATTCCATTTCTGTTTTTAAGTCCACTATATATACAAAACCTACATTTAGCAATATGTATTGGGACATTTCTAGTTGCCACTCTGTTAGTCAGAAAAAAAAAAGTATTGTAAAAGGGCAGTTTATTATAGCCACCAGAATGACTTCACACAGAGAAGATGTATTAGATGAATTAAATAAGGTTGCAGAAATGTTTTTAGGAGAGAATGTTCTTATCGTTTAGTAGAGGATATAAGAAATTATGTTTTAACGCAGTGGATGTAAAATACAAACCCATTTTAGGTGTTGGATTAATTCCCAAATGACAGAAACACAATGAAAATAATTTCAAAAGAGGTTTAGTGATAGAATAACGATTCTATAACCAAGAAATTAAAAGAATAGTTAAACAAAATTGGAATATTTTGAGAGCAAGTCCTGATATTTATCAATAACTAGGTTCAGATCCTTGTTTTATATTTAAGACTGGTCCCAATTTGAAAGAGAAATTTGAAAGTAGTTCTAGGTTACAACATAATTATGATAATTCAGTGAAAGGAACAGCTAAGTGTGGGTCTTGCGCCCAGTGTGTTTACATTCTGGAAACTCATAGTTTAAAATTAGAAAATAAATTGAATTCAGTTATTATTTTTACGAGGGGGGAGCTGCCAAACTAAGAGTGCGGTTTACTTAGCAAGATTTTTAACATGCCCAACATTTTATGTGGGCGAAACAGAGAGATCTTTATGTAAAAGAATTATGAACATCAATTCCAAATAAGTAAACTAAATGAGAACAGTACTCTATATAAGCACTTTAGATCATGCCCTGGTTTTAGTAGGTTTGGTTTTGACATTTTAGAACATGTTATACCTAGCCCCAAAGGAGGAGATTTGAAAGGGAAACCAGTGGAGAGGGAAGTTAAATGGCAAATAAAATTACATGCTACCCATTATTCAGGAATGAATTAAAACATTTCCTTGCAGCTCTTATTAAACATGAAAGCTAATTTTTATATTTATCATGCTCATTTTTATTGGATGCATTAAGCTGTAGCCCAGTGCAATTCATTGGCTATGTGTTTTGCTACAACCAATGATGTCCTTCAAGGATGCATCTGCAGTCATCACATATGGGTTGTCCTGCCTCAGGCAGCCCTTCGGTCGGCTGGATTCCAAAGTCTGGGTCCGGCGTCGGCTGAAGTCGCCCTTTCCCTGACGTCAGAGCGCCTGGGGTATAAAAGCATCAGCCGACGCCATCTTCCTCAGTCTTTCTTGCTGCGTGGTGCCCGAAGCAGAAGCAGTTCGCAAGTGCCGGTTGGCCAGCTCCTGTAATTCAGCTAACCGAAGACTTCAAAAGCTAAGTACCCCGTTGGGGACTCTTTCTTGCCTCAGCCGATGTCAGATAAAGTTAATAATTGTGTAACTTGTGGGAAACAAATACCTCATAAGGATTTCCACTCTTACTGCCTCCCCTGCTTAGGCCCAGACCACGACGTCTTGGCCTGTACAGCCTGTGCTTCCTTCAACCGACGCACTCTTAAACATCGGGCGGAGTTCGCAGAGGAGTTCTTTGGGGCTAGTTTTTCATACAAAATGCCGTCGGAGACCCCGACTTCGCATTTAACAAAGAAACGGAAAGACAAGGACCGACACACATGGGCCACGGTTTCGGCTGAAACCACGGCTAGGCCTACCGCGAGTGTCTCGGTCTCGGCTGAAACCGAGTCCTTGGTTCTTCCGAACCCCGAAACCGCTCAACCGACAACCTCGGCCATGGAGGCCCCTGCTGAGTCGATTATTGAATTTCCTACAGAAACTGGTGTCTTGGAATCTTCCGACACCATTCCTCTAGACAAAACTACTCCAGCACGTGGTGCAGCCAGGCCTCCTGCATCCATGTCCATAAAGGCATTCACCAGGGCTAAAGCTGCTGAACAATCAAAAGCTATGCCTCCCAGGGTTATTCCTCAGGGACCCACTTCTAGTTCACAGATTCTAACTTTGGCAGAGGACCTTATTACCTTAATCAGGGGCTCTCAACCCCATCCGGACAGGGGCTCTCTACCCCCTCTAGACAAAAGGCCCAGGGTTGAGCCCTCTGACCCCCACTCCTCAGAGTAGGCCTCTGATGGCTCTGCTCACTCGGATTACCAGGAGGAGGCTTTTTTGGCCTACGAGGATTCTGATGCAGGGGAATCTATTCCCTCGGCCTCCCCTCCTGAAGAACTTTCCTTCGGGGAGACCCTTCACACTATGAGAGAGCATTTCAAATGGCAGGGCCAGGAATTTTCTGATTCCAGGAAAAGATTAAGAACCTTTTTACATTTACCTCAGCATAGACCTTTGGCTATTCTGCCTGTTTTGAATGTCATTGATGATGTGTACTCTGAGTCTAGTATAACCCCTGACACTCTTCCTCCGGCCCCTGTCAAACCCGATAGGTACTACAGGGTCCCGGACTCACATAATTTTCTTTACAAGGCCTACTCTGCTGATCCAGAAACTATTTCCCAGGGCCCTAAAGGGGTTGCAGCTGCCACTAGTAAGAACCCACTCCCCTCTGAAAAGGAGTCCAGGGCTTTAGAGAGATGGGGTAAAAAAGTGTATACTTCTGCTACTCTTTCTGTGAGGGCATTAAATTGTCAAGTTCATATGATACAGTACCAAGAGTATTTGTTAGATGAATTGCATAAGAAACTGTCTTCATCTGAACCCCTTGATCGCAAATCCCTTCAGGATCTGGTACATAACTCCCAACAGGTTAGCAACCATTTCTTGCAGTGTGGTTATGATGCATTGGAAGCTTCATGTAGGTCAGCTATGACTGGTGCAGTCATACGTAAGCATCCTTGGCTGAAGGAACAATCTCTGCCAGACCATGTTAAAGCTAAGCTTCTGGATGCTCCACTGGAAAAGCAAAAGTTATTTGGTTCCACTGAGCAAGAGGTCTTAAAGAAATTTGAAGAAAAGGCAAAATCTGTGCAAACAGTCAAAGATTTTCTACAAGTCCAACGACCAAGACTCAGCAGAAATTGGCCTACCAAGAATTGGTCCTTTCCGGACACAGAAAGATTTCAGAGAGGCAGGAACAGGCGTGCCAGAGGTAGAGGGCAAGCAAGAGGCTCCTACAGAGGCAGTCAATGGCAGCCTCCCAACCAGAGAGGTAGTGCAGGACCTACAACTGCTACACAAGGACAGACTCAATGACTTTGCTTTGACTCCGCCAACTAGGGCTCAATTAGAAGCACCTTTGGGCGGAAAGCTTTCTTTATTCTCAAAACATTGGCACAGCATTACAAGGGACAAATGGACACTGCAAATAATACACAAAGGATACAGGTTCCATTTCCACACATTGCCAAAAAGAAAAGGCATGCCAGACCTGCCACCAAATCAAAGGGCAGAGGCTTTGAAACAAATCTCCAACTTAATACAAATGAAGGCTATAGAAAAGGTTCCTCTTTCAGAACAAGGCCAAGGATTTTATTCCAGACTATTCCTTGTTCCAAGAAAAGAAAATCAATGGAGGCCTATTCTCGACTTGTCCGCACTGAATACTTATCTCATTGTGCCAAAATTCAAAATGCTGACTCTACTGCAATTCCTTCCCATGCTGGGCAAGGGGTCTTGGCTGGTGACTCTAGACATCAAGGAGGCATACCTGCATGTCCCTATCAGACAATGTTGCAGAAGACACCTCAGATTTCTTGCAGGGTCAGAGCATTATCAATTCTCAGCATTGCCCTTTGGCTTATCTACTGTGCCCAGAGTATTCACGAAATGCCTGGCATCAGTAATTGCACACTGCAGACTTCAGGGGATTCAAATATACCCATATCTGGACGACTGCCTTATACAAGCGGACAGCCAACAAACTCTGTTAAAGGACTTGAATTATGCTATCCACCTACTGAAGGCCTTGGGATATACAGTCAACATTCACAAATCAAGACTTGTTCCATCCCAAAGAACAACTTTTCTGGGTGCGGATCTAGACACAACCACCCAAATGGCCTTTCTCACAGAAGAAAAACAAAGACAACTACCGGATTACTTCAAGAATCTGACAAGACAAACTCAGCTGACTGCAAGGAAAATCCTGCAGGCCCTGGGTTACATGGCATCTTGCATCCTTCTGATTCCTCAAGCAAGGCTGCATATGAGAAAACTACAATGGTACCTAAGGAGTTTATGGACTCAGCACAGTCACAGCTTAGAAACTTTGAGCCCACTCATTCCATGCCTCCAAAAGGAATTTCTGTGGTGGGCTCAAGCCAGCCAGTCGAACAGGGGGCTGCCCTTCAGCAAGCCAAGAGCCAGCCAAACCATTACTACGGACGCTTCAGACCACTGTTGGGGAGCACACATGGAGGGCAGATGTATCCAAGGACTATGGTCACAAAAGGAGCTACGCATGCACATAAACCAAAAGGAAATGCTGGCAGTGATACATGCAATCGAGGCCTTCAAACTCTTTTTGCATCAAGGCCACCTACTAATAAGGACAGACAACACCACAGTTATGTGGTACATAAACAAGCAAGGAGGCAGCCATTCCTACCCTCTTTGCCGACTGGCAATGAATCTATGGGAACTTTCCTTGAAACTCAATATACAGCTGCAGTCCCAGTTTGTGCCAGGGAAAGACAATATTCTGGCGGACAGCTTAAACAGAAATATCATGGATGCACACGAATGGATGCTGCACCCAGACATCTTTCTACTGATAACACAATCATGGGGAAGGCCGGACATAGATCTGTTTGCCTCCCCCCACAATCATCAACTGAAGAAATTCTGCTCAAGGACATACCACCCACAAGCGTGGAAAGTGGACGCCCTCTCAGACATGTTCCACAATGGTCTGTCTTACTCCTTCATTAAAATTCATGCTTCAGCAATTTCAGCAGAGTACAACACTGATCCACCTGTCTTCTCTCATCCTCTCCTAAGACAGTTTCTAAGAGGAATCAAAAACATCAATCCTCCAAGGAAACCACCTCTACCTACTTGGGACCTTAACTTTGTGTTGGAAAAACTAACACTGCCTCCCTTTGAACCAGCAGCATCTGCAGATCTACAGTTCCTGTCCTGGAAGACTGCCTTCCTTCTGGCCATAACCTCAGCAAGAAGAGTATCTGAGTTACAGGCCCTAATGGCAGTACAGCCATTTCTTATTTTTCATCAGGACAGAGTTTCATTGAGAACCAATCCTGCATTTATGCCAAAGGTGGTATCCAGGGTATCATTAAACCAAGCTATTCACTTGCCTACCTTCTTCCCAAACCCACAAAACAAAGGGGAGAAACTTCTGCACACCCTGGACATACACAGACAGTTGTGCTACTACTTGGACAGAACTAAAAGTTACAGAAAAACTGACCAGCTGTTTGTAGCATATGCTGCTGGTGCACAAGGAAAAGCAATTTCCAAACAGACAATTTCAAAATGGATAGGGAATTGCATTCGTTTTTGTTACTCCTTTCATGGAAAAACTGTGCCAGCTAACATTAGACCTCATTCCACGAGAGCCACAGCCACCTCCACAGCCTTCTTAAGAGGGGTGGCTACCAAGGACATTTTAGAAGCTGCTACATGGAGCTCCGTGCATACATTTGCCAAGCATTACAATTTACCTTTATATTCCAGATCCAGAGCAGGCTTTGCTACGGCAGTCCTGCAGGGTATTTTATTTACACCATCCTTTACATAGTTCCTCCACCCCCAGATTGGCTATGGTATTCTACCCATATGTGATGACTGCAGATGCATCCTTGAAGGACATAGTACAGTTTTGTACCTACCATAAATGTAGATGTCCGATAGGTATGCATCTGCAGTCAGGTTTACCCT
>NC_056735.1:1367798416-1367833416 GCF_019279795.1 Protopterus annectens | reverse complement strand
TGCAACTGTTCTCTATTAGCATGGGTGCCATAAAGTAAGCCATCTCTATTTTAGGAGCCCAAAGTTAGCTTTGGAGAAGTTTTTCATGGTGGTTACCTTTGTGGAGGGGATGTGTGGATTTCCAAGGTGATTAGTTTGTGGTCGGATCTAACCAGGGAGGAGTTGACTATTGGTGTAGAGTAACAGTTGCCCATGTTAGTAATGTCCAGGTCAAGGATGTTGCTACCTCTAGTGGGGGAAAGAATGAGCTGGTCCAGAGCATTGCATTTAATGAATTCCAGAAAGCATTGGGCAAGTGTATTTGTACATGAGTAGTTTTCCCATTTAAGGGAGGGGTAGTTGAAGTCACGTATGAGAGTGTTAGGTTGGACCCTAATATTCTCCAGGGTGCTTAGGAATGTGGAGTGTGAGTTTTGGGACATGGTTGGGGACCTATAGGAGGCTACAACCTGAATTGCTGTCTTACCCAGTGTTAGCTGCACCTGAAGTATCTCAGATGCATTGTGTTGGGCTACCAGTCTGGAGGTGTGCGAATCCTTTATGAACATGGAAATACCACCACTCCCGGAGCTTCGGTCAAAGTTCTGGGGCCCAAAGGTTTGGAATGAGTTTTAAACTGGCAGTCCAGGGGGTGCCCTCTGCCACCCTGAACCAGGTCTCTGTTACAGCACAAATGTTGATGTTCTCCACTTTAAGGAGTGCATTGAGTGAGTGCATTTTGAGAGTCAGACTTCCAGCGTTGAGCAGCATGACTCTCAGATTGCATTTGTTTGTAGCTGTTACAGTGGTGATTTGGTCTTTGGAACACTGCCTAAAAAAGACACTATAGGGGTGGCAACAGCCTTGGCCAGTATCTGGAAGCCCAGGGGTAACAGATGCAGGCCATCTCTGGCAAAGCATCAAGGTCTGTCAATCATGTCATCCCAGGCAGACAGATACTGGATCCCCTTGGAGTGACACCAGAAACTTAGCCAACTGTTGAAATCAATCATTTTCTGCTTGTACTGTGGTATAATTCTGGGTGATGGTAGGATGCTGCTCAGGACTAGGGTCATACCCGCCTGGGCTACATAATCCAAGAGCTCCTCCATGTCTCTTTTCATGTAGTCCAGAGAGATACATCTCAGGTCATTCACACCTACATGTACAATGACAGAGTCATAGTTCTACCTGTTGTTGAGGGACCTGAGTGCGTGCATTATGTGGCAGATCCTGGCACCTGACAGGCAACTGACTGTTACTTTCTCCTTATTCAATGTAGTGAGTGGGACATGAATGTGCCTCACTATCGAGTCACCTATGACTAGTGTGTTTGGCATGCTGTTTTGCCTTTGGGGCTTTGGTTGAGTGGCACACTGTTTAGAACAGTTATGTGTCTCATCATTAGTGTTGTGTTGTGGTGGTCAGGGGGGTTTCTGCCTTGGAGGTGTCTGCTGTTTTTGCAGATTTTTATTGAGAGCCTCCACGAAGATGGGTGTGTGGTTTGTGTTTTTATGTGAAGGCAGTGCTGGTGTGTGTTCTGGAGGGCTATGTGTTTCATGTGGTGTGGTGCAAATGTTGACCATCTGCTCTTCACCAGTTATTCCGGTCTTGGCTGGAGAGTGCATTGCTTCCAATTTGGATATATAAGTGCATCTCTCGTAAGTGTGAGGGTTGGGAGGTAAGAGGAGAGGGTTGTCAGTGTACGTGAGGCAGTTGCTACATTGCCTTAGGATGCCCAAGCTCACCAGGTTAATAGGAGAAAGCACAGGAAACTGACCTTTAGACATGCCTGGAGGGGTGGGCATTAGTAAATACTGGAGCTGTTTCCTTGTAGAAAGTTTAGTGCTGGTAGCACTTTTGTATGCTACAATAATTGCTACAAGAAATCTGGTAAAGTGCTAAACTAATAAGCTAGTAAAAGTGCAGGAGAGGAGAGAACTAGCAGATCTAAGGGAAAATTTGAAGAGCAGACTTTGGCACCACTTAGAAGCTTACAAACATTCCTGGATACAGCAAATCTGTATCTGGACTAGACTAGTTACCAGGAAAGGCGGGAAACAAGTGCAAATGCAGGCTTTTATGCCAGAAAGTTGAAAGAGATGGAAAAACTGCCCAAACAGCCAATAAACTCCAATTTATGAGCCAAAAGCCACTCTTCTTGTGGTAGATAGGCTACTTTGTACTTACCACTCCCACTAAGTTAGAAGGCTTCCCTCCAACACAGAAGGGCTTGGGGGGGGGCTCAGAAGCTTACCAACAGTCCTGGATAGAGCAAATCTGTATCTGGACTAGACTAATTACAGGAAAGGCAGGACACAAGCACAAATGCAGGCTTTTAAACCAGAAAGTTGAAAGAGATGGAAAAATTGCCGAAACGGCCAATAAACTATAATTTCTGGGCCAGAAACCACTCCTCATGTGGTAGATAGGCTACCTAGTGCTCTGATAAGCTAGAAGGCTTTCCTCCAACACAGAAAGGCTTTGGGGGCTCAGAAACGTGCCAACAGTTCTGGATACAGCAAATCTGTATCTGGACTAGACTAGTTACAGGAAAGGTGGGAAACAAGCGCAAATGCAGGCTTTTATGCCAGAAAGTTGAAAGAGATGGAAAAACTGCCCAAACGGCCAATAAACTACAGTTTCTGGCCCAGAAACCACTCCTCTTGTGGTAGATAGGCTACCTAGTGCTTACCACTCCCACTGGTAAGCTAGAAGGCTTCCCTCCAACATAGAAAGGCTTGGGGGGCTCAGAAGCTTACCAACAGTCCTGGATACAGCAAATCTGTATCTGGACTAGACTAGTTACAGGAAAGGTGGGAAACAAGCTTAGATTTTTTTTTCAGAAAGCAGTTAAAACAGCACTAACGTAAAGCAAATACAGTATAAATAAATGCAATTTATTCGAAATGTATTCTGAACTAAAGGCAGTTGTTGCTTTATTCAACTTTGAACAGTTAAGAAGTGCCAAAAAATATAGTTATCGGCTGAGAAGCACACTCAGCACTCAGTCAGAACACAAGGAGATTATTTTTTGTTAGTAAAGTGCAAGGGGGGGAAGGTGGAGTAGAAGATAATTCAAGGTTAAGAACCTACGTGGGTTGGCCTTCTCATATGTTCTCTCTGTAATAGGTAGAATGAACACTAGACTGGGAGGAGTGTCCCAGATCAAATTTACAGTAAGGGTGGGCAACACAAAGCCACCATCTATAACAGACATCACGGGAATAGGGTGGGTGAGAGGGAGAAAATCAGTTTCAGAAGAGATCAGGAAGAAAAAAAACAATGCCAGCAAATATATAAAATAATTCAGTCAGCAAATATATAAAATAATTCAAGCAAAAATTAAGACAATGCAGAACTCTGAAAAGTTAAAGTGCCAAGAATTATTCTTATCACCGATTATATTTCCAGATTGTTTGAGAGCACTCTTAAGTCAGAACACGAGGAGTTTCTAACAGTGTATGCAGGAATTTATAAACAGGAGCTATTTTAAATCAGCAAGCCTTGAAGCACTCAGGTAACAAAAAAGCTGATAGACCAATTTTTTTAAACTTTAACACCACCACAGAAATAGAGGGGAACCAGTTTCAGAAGAGATCAGGAACAAAAAAACAATGCCAGCAAATATATAAAATAATTCAGTCAGCAAATATATAAAATAATTTAGGCAGAAATTAAGACAGTGCAGAACTCTGAAAAGTTAAAGTGCCAAGAATTATACTTATCACCGATTATATTTCCAGATTGTTTGAGAGCACTCAAGTCAGAAACTCAATTAATGGCGGTTAAAATTCCAGTGACCTTGCCCAAGATGATTAGTCTAATGTGTCAAACACTACCAGAGCTGATTACTTGTCTGCATTATAGGATATGGCAGGGAGGGGGCCACACTCACTATAGTAACCCTGTGTAGGGGAGGGCTTACTGCCACCATCCACTTAATTCTATTTCATCTAAATATTGATGCAAAGGCATCCGTGCATTTAAGAAACTTTGTAGCAACTAAAAATGTGCTCTTCTCATCATGCAAAAAACGGTAGTCCAAAAAATGCAAAGTCAGCTTGCCACATTTCCTGTATTACAAAGCCAGCATTCATCACTGATTTACTGATTTTCAGAAATATGTTCTTATGTATGTCTGGGGTGTAGTAATAGCTGTGAAGGCACTTCCTTGTGAATGTTTGGAATCTCCAAACCTTTGGCACATATCTGTATAGCAGGCATACTTGCAACTGATCCCTAGTAGGACAATGGAAATTTAACAGCTTTGTCCACCCTTCTTTCTGCTTATCTTTTGTGGCTTTCTTTAACTCCATCAGTGCCCTGTATGAGTTATACATCAGCCATTTCAGTATATTTTAGGACATACAAAGCTTCTATTACCCACTTGGCTACCTCTGGCATTTCAGGCTTTCCTGCTGTGCTTATTCATGTCTTTACTTTCATTAAGAGTACCCCACATAATCATCTTATTTCTATCCTATAGAGCTAATTTTCCTCTCAAGCTTCTGCCATTTTAACAAACCCTCCAAATTCGACAGTTGGTGCCAGTATTTAAGTAAGCATTCTTTCTAACGCCAGTTCCACAACATGTCTCTTTTTTCCTTACTATTCTCCTGCTTGCTATGGGTTTTAGTTATTTAAGTTAGTTTTTATATTGCCCTCTGTCAAACAATTTTGTTTTACTTGAGTATCTAGTTGTTTGAGCACAGAGGTGCCTACTTGAATTTTCCTAGCATGTCCAACTAAAACAGTTCACATCAATTAACTCAGCATAACTTTCTTTAGTTTCTGTTTCCAAGCCAACTTTTATGGCCTGGCCACACAACAATAATAATATACCTTCAGCTGTACAGCTTGGGAGCATGACATCTCATCGAACATAATTTCACCAACAGTGGAATTTTCTTTTTTCTTCACTGGCTGTGTGACCTCAAAGTTGGTCTATGTATGTGTATGTATATGTCCAGGGGTGTGGAGGGTGTCCCTCCACATGGGATATACTGGTAGGGTTGCCCCTTGCAAAAACAAAATTGTTAAGTTGTTTGTCAAAGGTGGTTTTGGTGATTGTTTTTTTTTTTCCCAAAATTACCATCGATGACTCAATATGAATCCATATAGCTTGATAGTAGTAATTATAAAATCCAAGTCCAAACATATTTTTGAGAAGTATCATTGGATCTAAACTGACCAGAAAGTGTTCCCTAGCCCAAATGAACCCTGTTAATTTCTTGTTTAATAATGTAATGTAGTCTTTTTTTTTTTTAATTGGCTCAAAAAAATGTCTATCCAGGGACGTCTGATATGGAAGTAAGAGGATAAAGAGCACAGACTGAAGCAGTGAATCGGTCTGCTGTTAATTGTCAATAAATAAGCCAGAAAGTCATAAAAACTGATGGTTTTACTCTTGGTAGAACATTTATTTCTTCCAAAAAGGTTGCTGGGAGGAAAAGTTCATAACAAGAGGCACAAATCAACCAGAAAATGTTGTCTCCATTTGCAAAACACAGAGATATTCTGGTTTCCAGGTGGAAAAAGCATTCTGATATAGAAAGAGTAGATGACTGTACTCCACCTTGATTAGAAAGTACAGTTGATCAGATCTACAGTGAAATACTTTAAATAAGTGGTACATTATCTGACTACATTGACAGCAATAACAAAAAGAAAAACTGCAGGATGTGGAAGAAACATTGTCAGGTCATGCTGATGATGTATTCAGCCTTCAATCCAAACAGCATAAGACAAGAAACAAAATGGCAGAAAATGAGCTGAAACAAGAGGAGCTACAGTAAATGTTCACTGAATTAGATGAGAGGCCCAGGAGAGAAAATAATACATTTCTGGGGATAACGGAGCATATGGAAGACAGAGCTTGGAAGATATTCATGACAAAGTGTCTGAAGGGATGGGCTGGGATTGAAATGGAAGATGTAGTGTTATAAGACCATATAGAATCAATACACCATGGGCTGCTAATAGGAAGCAACCAAGACTTATCATGGAGGAATTGTAAGTATATATTTTGAAGGAAATACTCACTGATTTTTGAAAAAGGTAGCAGGGTGTCTGACTGTATGCTGTCAATGATTACTCCTAAAAAACTGAAGGAAAGAAGAAAATATGCTTTCCAACTATTAAAAAATGCAGAGAGCTTCATCTCCAGTTCATATTTTAGTATGTAGTGATAGTTAAAGTGTTTTTATCACTTTGGAGCTAAGGCATAGATGGACTCCAAACAGATGAACTCAGTAAATGGAGTATAGCCCGAGGGACAGTAGCTGAGAATCAGGGTCAACGCTAGCAGAATGATGAAAAATCCAAGATGAAGAACAAGCAGCCAGGAGGAAGACACCGGCTAAACTATTCCATTTTCCAAAAAAACAATGCAAGACAAACTAAGGAAGTGAGGAATTTACTAAGAAAGTAGTAGATCAAATCAGAAAGAAGCAGGTGAAAGAGACAGAAGAAGAGTTAGACTAATGAATGACAGTGGATAGTATTATGTAGAGCTGTGGAACATGAGTATGTTATGCTTAATGTGTGTTAAAAACACTTGTATACTTGGACATTTCTATAATTAAAGGTTGCAAGTAAGCACTGTATGCTGTAATGCTTAGTAACAAAACTTGATTCCAAAGAGTGTAATCAGCAATGCAAGGGGGCTTGTTTAAAGGTCTGATTTTGGGTTCATTCTCGTTTTGGGGATGGGGGACTCATTCTCTGAACCTGTTTATGATTCATAACTGGGCAAACTGTAATTAAGATAGGAGTTAATTATAGAAATATGGAAGACTATGGTAGGTTTGTATAAGTAACATGAACAAGTGGTACATGGGGAGGTACATGACTAAATTATAGTTTGGGCTGTAAATGTTATTGTAAATGTTTAGCAGGACAACAACATTCTTCTCTTAGAAGGGAACTGCAGAGTTTTATCTGAGGCATGTTTTTTTCCAAGCATGGTATTTTGTTCACTTGGAGATAATCCAAGTGATCTGATGTATGTTTGGGGGACGAATTGAGTTAACAATGAAGGAGATACTCTAGGGAAGGAACTTATAGTGACAGGTTAAAATAGGGATTTGTGGGTGACATCACTAATGAGTGACAACAGATGATGGGCAGTTGGCATGAGCATGCCTACATAATGTACAAGACTGACCTTTAGTAAGGGTGCTGTTTAATAAAGGAGGGAGCTAAGTTTAAAGTGGTAAAAGTGAAAGAGGTGAAGTAGTATTAAAGTAAGAATACAGTAGGAGAGACTTATGTCAGAATTTGTGATAGTCAAAAGAGCAGTACTAGTGTTAAGGCTAAAAAGGTATACAGTGATAGAGTTAAAGTGCATATTGAGGTATAAAGTTATTAACATAAAAAGCACAAGAAGATGGAAAACAGTGGAAAATGCTTTTAAAAGAAAGATGATGCAGCACCTCAGGGACGTGAGGTACTAAACAATTGGGAACTAGCTTGGAGGCATGGCAACACAATACTTAGTGTCAATAATGTAGGAAGAAGTGAGGGAAGATGATCAGCTACCATAGTGTTCATAGGAAAGGGAGCTGTAAAAAGCCTGATTAGAGTTTGTGTATGTCATTTTATGCAAAGATAGGGGGAGGGACGGGATAGTCAGGAGGTTCAAAGAATATGGTCATGAACTGGTGAGCACAGGTGGAGGAAATAAAAATGGTACTTATAGATGCAAGACATAAAAATGAGTAAACCAAGAGCAAAGTTAAAAGGCAGCTCAGGACAATGGAGACATATGAAGGGGGAAAAGTACAAATGGGAAAAAGAAACTATAGATAAAAAATTAAATATTTTAATATGGAGTATTAATGGTTTGGAAGACAATGGAAAATAGATATGATATTAACATACTGCCAAAACTAGGGCATAAGTAACACACTGTCATAAGAAACCCATATGTGAAAAAGAGAGCATGGGATGTTGATAGATAAGTCAAGGATGGAGGCTGGGAATGGAAAGGAAGTGAAAAAGGATTGTGCTGACATTTGTGAAAAAGATGGAGTTAAAATAAAGGAAGAACAAAGGGATGACCAAGGGAGGTAAAATGATGGGGAAACAGTTTATGGTCGCTAATGTGTATACCCCAAGCTAAAGTAAAAGACATTGGGGTAATAATGGGTAATGTGGTGGCTTTTCAAGCAGGAATACTGTTAATGGAAGCCAGCTGGATTATAATATGCATTAGAGAGGATGTGACAGGAGGGCTGAGAGCTATAAGTATTCTTAGGAAGGGTAGGTACATGGAAAAATGTATGAAGATATTTGGACTGATAGATGTAATGCAGAGGAGGGAAGTAGGTAGGAAGTTTATATACTTTTCCAGTAACAATGGAGCTGGATTCAACAGATGCTACAGATCCAGAGATCATGTGAATATGTTACATTTTGTAAAGATGCATCCTTTAGTTGGCTCACATCATGCACCACTATAGGTTATACTACTGGCTGCCTTTTAACTTTGCTGTGTCAACACATGGTTCAGCAAAAGAGAAAGACACAAGATCATATACAAGTGCAACTAATATGCAACTTGGGTAAACTTCTTCCTTGTAATGAAGGGGCACTGGGGTAGAATCATTGATTGCAAAGTCATCCCCAGTGAAGCAGTATGCCCACAGCATAAAGCACTGGTTGCCACAGTCAACTGCATTTAGTGGTCAGAGAAGGCTCTAAAGTCAACAGAGATGAGGATAAAGACTTGTAAGTTGAAAGGTGAGAAATCACAATAGTCAATGAATTATTCAAGGATCTAGTACCTCAGGAAGAAGAGGAAATTGGTGGAGGTGAAGAAGAATGGCATGTGTGAGGACTATAGACCACATAAGTGGCCAAACTAGGCATGGAAGTAAGGTACATAAGGAAAGCTGCTTGTGGAATGCAGAAGTCCAGGAAGTCATGAAAAGTAAAAAGTAGATCAGGAAACGCTGGGAGGTAGAAAAGATGGACCAGGCTAAAAAGGAATGTTGCTAGGCTAACAAAGAGGCTAAGGGAGCAGTTGCAATAGCAAAGAAGAAGGCATCAGATGCAGTCTACCAGCTTTTGGAAAGTGACTTAACAGATGGCAAAGAAACTCTTATCAGGTTGTAAGGCAAAACAGAAAGATAAAGAAACAGTCATCAGAAATGCATCATGAGGGATGTCAGCAGCAACCTGCTCAGAAGTCCACAGGACATCAAAGGCAGATGGAAGAAGTACTTCCAGCAGCTTCTGAATCAAGATAACCACACAGTCGCTATACCTCCACAGGCACAGTCTACAGTAAAAGATGAAAAGGAGCCCACCTTACGAGAAGTAAGAACAGCAGTAAGAAAAATGAAGTCAGGGGACATAGGCTCAGATGAGGTCACAGAAGATTTGATAAAGATGTTGGGTGAGATAGGAGAGAAATGGCCTCTGAGTTTGCTTATAGCAATACAGAAAGAAATATGTATCCTAGATGTCTAGAGAATAAGCATTCTAGTGCCAGAGTGCAAGAACAAAGGGTCAATCACAACTGTGGGCAGTAGAAAGGTATTGGACACCTGTCACACTGCATGAAGTTGATAAACAGATACACAGAGTAATAGAAAGTAAGATGGAAGGTGAGCTGTTCAGACTCAAATCAAGATGCAGCACAACTGACCAATGTTTGCAGTCAAACAGATAGTTAAGCAGAAGATAGAGATGTCGAAAGAACCCAGCTGTGTATTCCCTGACTTTTAGAAAACCTATGACAAGTTCACAAGAAAGCTGATTTGGGCCGTCCTGTGGCTTAAGGTCCCAGAAATATTGGTATAATTAGTGTAGGATATGCACCAAGACTCAATTTAAGGACAGTGTTCTGTTTCACAGAGGGGTTCCAGTGGGAGTGAGTATGATATGAGCCCACTGCTGTTCATAATGGTGATGGATTACAGGCTAGCAGTAGTTTCAGGAATAACACAGAGGATTATGACTGGTTCACCCATCATAGCCCATTTATTATGTGTTCAAGACATGGATACCAAGAAATTCACTTCGAGAGTAAACTTGAAAGGTGAATCTGGCATTCACATTGAGAACACATAATGTAGGGCTATGATCGGTTATCCAATCATAATTCTGTGTAGTGCTTGGAGCTTTGTCTGCTCCATGTAGTACTATTTACAGGGAAAAAAATCTCCAAGTGTTTTCCCAGCTTTCAATGCTGTAAACAGTGAGTGCTATCAGAGAAGCAGTATAACATAGTCCGTTACTTTTACACTCACCTTTCATGCCTTTCAACTGTCTAGATTTTCACAGATTATTGCTTCATAATTTTGTTCTGTTCATCTTCAAATCAGTGGTTTTTGGACAAACCTCAGAGGATTGAAGTCACTAAATAATAACATCCGTTTGAGTTTTAAAGTTTGTATCCTTCAAGAAATGGATGCTACTACATTCTGTTATTTATTGACATTTAGTAACCGGGAAAGTCCGACTGGGTCAGAAATCCATTTTCAGCAGAGGCCTGGGGAGAAAAGCTCCAACAGTGATTGAAAAAAAATTGACAATAGCAGGAAACATATAACATCAAATTATAAACAGCATTACAGACTGCAAGGGGTACAGTAGGAGGTAGAGAATGTATTTAAAATTTACAATTTGGATAGAAAGAAATTAACATCATGTAAAACATATTTTTACAAGACATAATAGGCATTAGAAAAAACACAAAAACATATGATGGTTCTGGAGAGGAAAGGTTAATCATTTAGGAAAATTAGTGCAAGTGAAAGGAGTAAAGATGGTAGAAGTAAAAGTGAATGTTTAAATGTAAGGATAGGTTATTAGGGAGATTGTGAGATGTGTTATAGTAAGAAAATTAAGAAATAGTGGGAAAGGGGTGTAGAATGTGAGGGAAAAGAAGAGTTAGTGGGGAGGTTAGAAGGGCTGGGAGAAAGATGAGAGGTGAGAGACAAAGAAAACATAGGAAGGTGGGGATTAGATGTTCGTGTTGGGGAAAGGCAAATCCATGAGTTGAAAAGGTTTTTTTTTTAGTGTAAGCTTGAACATTTTGCTATTGTCTGTACTGGTGACATTGTTTGGTTGTTCCATAGCTTAGCTATGGGATAAGAATAGAGACAATGGCCAGCTCTTTTATTGGTTTGTGTATGTCTATAAGTTGTCTATTAGCAGAACAAAGGTTTCTGGTGGGATTGTAGGCATGCAGAATAGATTTTAAGGCATTACAGCTATCAGGTTTGTGTATTAGATTTTGTGCAATTGAAAGCTGTAGGTTTTCAAGATAATGAGGAAATTCTAGCCAGTTTAACTCTTTAAGAACATTGCAATGGTGGGTGCAGTATCATGAGCTGTAGCAAATACAGTTGTTGTGTCTTTCGGCTTTTCCCGGCTAGGGGTCGCCACAGCGGAACTCCGGTCCGCTAATGATTGGCAGTTGATTTTTACATGCTGAGTTGTCGGCCCTAATGCACAACCTTCAACGAAGGTACGCCCATTCACACATGTCTCCACAGAAGATGCTCTAACTGAGAATCGAACGGGACAACGTCTTACTGTGAGGCGACAATGCTACTGCAGCACCACAGAAGAGTGAAGTTTAGTTTTGAGTGTGACATGTAGATTAGTAAAAATTGGAGCACTGTAGAGTAGAGAGGGAATCAGCTAGATATTTTCCAGTGTCCTTCTGGGGTTTGGATCCATAAAGATATTGTGTCTATAAAGTGGTCCTAGTTTGAAATGAGTTTTTTAAATAGCATTATGCATGGTTGGTCAAATGTGAGTTTGTTGTCTATGGTGATACCCAGTAGTTTAGCACTTGTTATGATTTCAATCTCAGTTTTGTTATGTTTAAGATTTAGAATTCAAATGTGAATATTTTAGTGGAATTGTCGGCATATTGTAATAGTGTGCTGTGATAGCAGGCAGTGTGTAGATTATTGATGAAAGTATTAAAGAGGAGGGGTCAAAGAATGGACCCGTGTGGGACTCCGGATTTGTTAGTGTGGTATTAAGATAGGCCACCTTGCCACTTTACACTGTTGCCTATTGGATAGGTAGCTGTTAAACTGTAGCTTGGAGGGCAGTGAGCAGCCTAATGATGATATATGCTGAAGACGTTTGTCATGTGAGACCGTGTCAAAGGACTTGACAAGTACTACAGAGATGTGTAAGCTGGAGTCTCTAGCGTTGTTTACTATGTCAGTAAAAGACGTAAGAGCGGTTGACATACTATCTGCTGGTCTAAAGCCATGTTTAGTCAGTGTAAGGAGATTGTTATGGATGAGATGGTGTAGCAGTTGCATCTGTATGCACTTTTCGAGCAGTTTGGATAGAGGGGAAAGGATAGAGATGGGTCTGCAATTTGTTAGCTCATTAGATTTACCTCTTTTGTGCAAACGGGTTATGACTGACTTCTGCCAAAGGGTGGGACATGTGATTTCATAATGGATCGATTGATAAGACTGCTGACCAGATAAGCAGTTGAGTCAGCAGCAAATTTTAAGTATTCTGGCAGAAGATTGTCAGAGGAAGAGGAACAAGGGTTTTGTTTGAGAAAAAGTTTACGAATTAATGTAGTAGATACTGGTTGCAGAGAGAATGGAGCTATTGGAGTATTAAGTGTTCAAGGATTTTGATAGTGTGTAGAAGGGGAGGTGGTGATTATTAACAGAGTTATAACTTGTACAATGTAGCTATGCTGTCCATGAAGTGGGTATTAAACATATTAGCTACTTCAGTGGGTGTCCTGTTTGTGTTTGGAGAAGGGTTTTGTGTGGACCCAGGGGTAAGAATTGATGTGATGGTTTTCCAGAAAATTTGGGGATTGTTTTTATGGTTGGTTAATTGCTGTGAAAAATATTTTTTTTTATCCGCTTTCACTGATTTTTTTTGGCTTTATTACATAGTTGCCTGTAGTTTTGGAGATTTGCACCATTTCTGTTTTTTAACCAATCTTTCCATGCTCTATCTCCGATTTGTAGCATTTGTTTGTTGGATTTGATTAGCCAAGGTGTGTGATTAGCCTTTGTTCTTTTTGTTCTAAGAGGGGCTAAGTTGGTGAGGGTAGGTTTATCATCAAAATCCGGAAATGCACTTATGCATTCAAACATGTCACCAAATTATAATAATAAAATAAAAATGATTTCACATCACAGTTTCGAAACATTTTAACACTGATGGTTCTGTATTCAGTGTTTTGAAAATATGACCATTGAACTGCATTTATCACCCGGATGTCATTATTACAGATTTTCTAAGTTTACTTTCAGTTTTTCAACACTTTGAAATCATACATTCAATCTAACACTAGTCAATTAAGTGCATTTCTGGATTTTAGTAATAAACCATTGAGGGTATCTAACAATAGTTCATTGAAATAGCTGACAGTGTCATCCAGACGTGTAGCTTTTAATATAGAGAAGTTAAATGATTTTAATAAGTTATTAAACAGGTTTTGGCTGACATTTGTTAGGTTTCTGGATGTTTTGTAGGTACAGTGGATATAAAAAGTGTACACACCCCTGTTAAAATGCCAGTTTTTTGTGATATATAAAATGAGACCACAATAAATAATTTCAAAACTTTTCCCACCTTTAATGTGACCTATGACCTGAACAATTCAATTGAAAAACAAACAAATCTGTTAGGGGTAAAATATAACAAATAAAATGCATACAATAAGCTGGTTGCATAAGTGTGCACACCCTTAAACTAATACTTTGTTGGAACACCTTTTTATTTAATTACAACATTCAGTCTTCTTGGGTAGGAGTCTATCAGAATGGCACATCTTGACTTGGCAATATTTGCCCACTCTTCCTTGCAAAAAGACCTCCAAATCTGTCAGATTGGGAGGGCATCTCCTATGCTCAGCCCTCTTCAGGTGACTCCACAGATTTTCTATTGGATTTAGGTCTGGACTCTGGCTGGGCCTTTCCAAAACTTTAATTGTGTTCTTGTGAAGCCATTCTTTTGTTGATTTGGATGTATGCTTTGGGTTATTGTCATGTTGAAAGGTGAAATTCCTCTTCATCTTCAGCTTTCTAGCAGATGCCTGAGGGTTTTGGGCCAAAAGTGACGTGTTATTTTAAACTGTTCATAATTCCCTCCACCTTGACTAAAGCCCCAGTTCCAGCTTATGAAAAACAACTCCAAAGCATGACACTGCCACCACCATGCCTCACCATGGGGATGGTGTTCTTTTGGTGATGTGAAGTGTTGTTCTGCGCCAAATGTACCTTTCGAACTTGTGGCCAAAAGGTTCAGCCTTGATCTCATTAGACCATAACACATTTTCCCACATGCTTGTGAGATGTGATGTATTGTTTTGCAAATTTTAGCCAGGCCTAGATGTTTTTCTGTGTGAGAAAAGGCTTCCATCTTCCACCCCTACACCATAGCCCAGACTTATGGAGAATATGGGAGATTGTTGTCACATGTAGTACACAACCAGTACTTACCAGAAATTCCTGCAACTCCTTCAGTGTTGCCGTAGGCCTCCTGGCAGCCTCCCTGACCAGTTTTCGTCTTGTCTTTTCATTAAGTTTGGAGAGACATCCAGTTTTTTGCAACGTCACTGTTGTCACATATTTTCTCCACTTTTTGATGACTGTCTTCACTGTGTTCCATGGTATATCCAATGCTGTAGACATGTTTTTGTACCCTTCTCCTGACTGATACCTTTCAACAATGAGAGTCCTTTGATGCTTTGTAAGCTCTCTGTAAACCATGGCTTTTGCTGTAGCAGGCAACTGAGTAAATGTCAGGAAAATCCTACTAGGACAGCTGAATGTTGTTTGGGGTTAATCAGAGTCTCTTTAATTGATAGCAGGTGTGTACCCAAGAAGACTGAATGCTGTAATTAAATCAAAAGGTGCTTCAGCAAAGTATTAGTTTAAGGGTGTGCACACATTTGCAACCAGCTTATTGTACGTTTTTTATTTTTCATATTTTTTCCACTAACATTTGTTTTTCAATTGAATTGTACAGGTTATAGGTCACATTAAAGGTGGGAAAAGTTTTGAAATGATTTATTGTGGTCTCATTTTTTATATCACAAAACCTGGCATTTTAACTGGGGTGTGTGCACTTTTTATATCCACTGTATGTGTTTTGGGGATTTGGCGGGTGCTTCTATAAGTATGTGCAGGTAGGTGGTCACTTAATGTATTGGGAAGTATAATGAAGTTACAGTATTTGAGGGGGGCCAGAGTGAAGGATGAATCTAGGGCAGAACTTAAATTAGTGTTGTTTTGTGTTCTAGTAGGAGAGGTGATGAGTTGTGTAAAGTTGTAGAGATTGATACCATTTGCTGGTGAGTCAGTGGATAGGTTTAACCAATTGATATTGACATCTCCCATGATTACTGTTTCATTAGAGATGTTTTTGGCCATCCATGAAAGAATGTCTTCCGTTATAGGGATGTTTTGGCCTGGGAATATATAAACTACTGCAATATAGAGTTGTTTAGTAGTGTTTATTTTCAATGATACAGAGAGAATTTCAACATTACCAAAGGTGGGAATAGATTTGGACAGCAGTAGAACTATTTAAATGTTGAGATAAATTAATCCTACACCTCCTGCTTTTTTGTTGATTCTATCATTTCTCAGTATGTTATATCTGGGTTGGAGAAATTCTGTGTCTTTGATGTGTAGTTTTAACCAAGTTTCAGTGACAGTTACAATATCTGGGTTGTAGTGTGATAACCAGGAGTGAAATTCAGTTATTTTGTTACAGATGCTGTGTATATTTTGGGTGACTGTATACTTTGTGGATGGAGTTTGAGGTGGTATGTGATCCTGACTGGGTCCAGGATTGGGGTAGATGTTACCACATTGGATTAGGTTATTAAGGTGGGGAAAATTTTTGTTATGGTCAGTGTTTTGTACAAAAGTGAGGCAAGATATAGCTGTGGAGTGGCTTCTAGAGAGAATTCTAGAATTCTTTGCTTTAAAAAGCATAGTATGTTAGGCTAAATAAGGCTAGCTAATATGTTTGAAAAGCTATTTGGATGTTCTTCATGGTGGGTTGAAAAGGTGGGTGAATTTGAAGCTAGGTTTGTTTGTGAGTAATTGAGGGAAGTGGTATGCGTTGATAGTATAAGAGTTACAATTGTGTGTAAGGGGAGAAGAGTAGTACAATTAAGTTGTAAGATTTTGCATTGTACAGTACTGCTGTTATTCTAGCAGCTGAGTTTGTCTGAGAACTTGGTGACATGTTACCAGTATGGATGGCAGGCAGAAACAAATCTCCTCCATCATTTGCTGGTCAGTGCTGGCAGATTTTACTGCCAGCCACTAGATCCAACCTTAACAAAATAAGCAGGGTTGCTTAACAGTTGTTAAGGTCAGGTCACATGCCACTCTGGCTCTTAAATGGTTTGTCTTTTTTTTTTGACTATCGGGGTGTAATCTGTGCACTGCATGCTCTATAACAGAATGAGATCAATGTGGTTTTATAGAAGGGAGGCAGACATTTGGTAACATTAATAGAACACTGATCCAAGAGGAGAATGTACATGATGAAAGCACTTTAGTATTAATTAGTCTAGATGGTGAAAAAGAGTTCAGTAGGGTGAGCTGTCAAGTTTTAGAAGGCATATTCAGCGAAAGATGAAATTCACATGAGGTGGATAGCTTTGATATTCAGCATATACAACGGGTCTAGAGCATCATTAAAAAGTGGACAGTATTGTTGGAACCAGGGGAGCTGCTATGAGCTGTGAGGCAAGGATGCCCTCACTCACCCTTATTGTTTGCACTCTAGAGCCATTGACTAGGCATATTACAATATTGAATATAAAGAAATAGGTGGAGATCTACCCAAGAAAAGTTTACAATGTTTGCAGATGATGTAATACTCTAATCTATAAAGTGATATGGGTATGTTATTTGCAGAACTGAATGCATACCACATATTGGCTTGATACAAAATAAATGAGGCTAAAACAAAAGCTGTAGTTCTGAATTATACTCCTAAACATGATATTGTGCAGAACTGTCCTTACCTGTGGGGACATGAGAGTATGAAGTGTTTAGGAATTTGCTTGAGAAACGTTGTGCAGCAAGCAGCTAAGGAAATGTGAGAGGAGACAACAAAAACATCATTGGTAAGACAAGAAAATGAAAGATGCCATTTAGGGATGAAGATATCAAGTTGCAGGCAGCTAAAATATTCTCCGTGACTTTGATATTGTATGTTGGGCAAGCATATTTTTATTACCACATAAATTTGGTAAAAGAATTTTAAAAAAGTCAAAGGAATTCTTCTGGGAGGATAAGAAAGTGAGAAAAACAGTGCAATAAAAAGAGTCTGCCAAGTACACAAGAAAGAGGGGGCTTAGGTCCACTGGACATGGAAACTTGTTTTAGTTCAAGAGACATTTAAATGTAGTAAGTGCTTTCACGACCGGCTGAAGTTACTGTGAGGTCATGAAAGCGGTTGCTACATTTATTTGTCGGTTAATAACGTTTTTATTATTTTAGCTGTGGTGGTCCTGAACCATTTTTTTTCATCAAGAGACATTTAATTTTACTAGAAATCATCAACTGAATTACTGGGGTCTGACACGGGAATATAAGGAAGTTTTAAGAGGCACCATTGTAGAACACCCAAAGTGAAATATAGTAGAACTTTTAACAAAGCCAGGTCCACAGAAGGGAAAAAAAGAGCAATTATTAATAGGGGATATACAAAATTATTAGGTCTGAAGATGCATTATGGAATAAAAATAAAAATAAAATAACGGTGAGAGAAAAATACCTGAAAGAAGTTAGGAATGGAAGAATAGAGGGAAATCTGTTTGGAAGCTAGATATGCCACTAAGTCAAGAGAATTCAGAATATTTGATTGAAATGTCTCCATAGATATGTTTATATTCCAGGAAAACTAGACAGGCTGTTTCTACAGTTGGGAGAAATGCTGGAGATGCAACAGGGAAGACAGAGGTAAGTGGGAGCTCATTTTTATTTATTCATTTTACATTTGTTTACTGGGAAAGTCCAAATGAGCAGAGCCCATTTTCAGTGGAGGCCCAGGGAGAAAAGTTACAACTTAGTAAAAATACATAAAAATACATAAAAACATAGACACGGTGAGATTTTTTATACAATGGTAAAAGCCATGACATGAATAACAAAATTTCAAGTTCATACATAACCAAGAAGTGGATGAACTTGGCAGAGATTTTAGATGGTAATTGTAAGAATACAGTTGTTCAATATTAAAAAATATTCCAGAGGTAACCATTGTTACACGTGGTGTGCATTAGACAGAAAAGAAAAATCAGAGACTAGTAAAGCAGGAATTACACTATTCACACTTTGTGTTTAGTTATGTTAAAGTAGTTGGGGGGTGGAGTTTAGATGAAGTGAAAGAGAAGAGAGAAGGAGAAATGGAGGAAGATGAAGGTGGTAAGTGTCTGTAAAATTTCTGGAAATGTGAAGAGTTGCAACCGTTTAAATTAGAACTTAATGAGATCATTGCAATGAGCATTGCAAAGTTAAAAAGGGGGTTAGGCTCACTAAAGACCTGTTCCTATTAAGTTGGGCGGTGATGAAAAAGCCAAAACCTATCAAAGCATTGATCTCTCTGCTTGTAATTGTGACAAAAAATACTAAAAACTGGAAATCCAAGGAAAAATGCAAATGACTGAGATAAAGAAAATGAGAGAAGAAAATAAAAGCTTTTGAGTTAAGGCAACTTATTAGGCAGAAAGGAATGCATAGGATGCTTCAGAAAGACAGGATGTTCAGTAATACTATATAGAGACAGTGATATAAAGTAGGGACCGAAGTGGCCATTTCTTTAGGTGTGATTTAGTTTTATTGGACTAAGTATCTACATAATTGATAAGTACAAATAACGAACATGGAATGAGACTTAAACTTATCAGAATATTTTATAATTAGAAAGAGGGAAGAAGATTCTTTTATTGACAACTAACACTACAAGTTCACAGAATCTTAAACTTTTATAGACTGCAAATGCTGAAAAGTCACAGAATCTTACATTGATAATGAAAGGTTAAAAATAAGTAGCCAATAATGTGAGCACACCATGCCTGCGGTCTGTATTCTGTGTAGAAAAGTTTGATTTGTGAATAATACTTGGAGGTAAACTATAAATTAATATAACCGTAATAGTGGGCTGAGTTCAGACATGACTTAAATTTTAAAATTAGACTTTTAAAGTTAATTGATTTCAACTGGCAAGTCACTAGGGAAAAAGTAAAGGGCACCATTCATGGGGATTGCACAATGGATATAAGACTTTAGTTTTTAGCTTGTTAATTAATGATTACTTTTTCAAATAAAATGTAGAATAAGAAGAAGAACAGGGTGATAAAGTGCTTATAACCTTTGGTCTAACTCCAAGTTCCTGGAGTTTTAAAATAAAATTGGCATACCATGCCTCTTAGTTTGCCATGAGAAAACTCAATGGAAGCTTGAATTGAATCTGAAAACCAACTCCCAAATACTTTAGCTTATGTGCTTTCCAAAGAAATTCATACCTTTCATAAATATCATTATGTGGTGTTTAACTAATTGCTGCTAGATTTTGTACTCTTAAAACTTTCCATATCTTCTACAAAACTTCAAATAGTGGGTTGTGATCTTTCTCCAAGTTAGATAATATGATTATTGTGCCATCTGCAAAGTTGCACCTTAATGTAACTATTACTCAAGTGGAAACACTATATAGATGATGTTTAAAAAGCAGTGGTTTCAGGTATAAAGTAAACAGTCCATAATGATAATAGAGGGCAGCCCTTGCATGTTCACCTTGTAAGCTGAAATTGCAATGATAGTCTTGCAAACATCTTCACTTGGGCTCTGAAACCTACATGTGCCATTTGTAATATGTTTAGTTCTTTAAGGAAGTTCATTCTTTTGAGACTTCAAAGAAGTAAGGCTCCTCAAATCTTTGAAATGCCATTTTGGTGTGTAGACTTAATATCACATGTGTTTTATTGTTAAGGTAGGCATCCCATTTCAACAATAAAATCGTATATTACCATATGTTTGCTATCCTCCCACAAAACTGTTTTGGTTCCAATGTATCAATTTAGAAATGGTTCCTTGGATCCGTAGCACAGAGAGATGTAGCCCACACTGTAGTCAATGTGGTCGGTTTTCAGTTAATAGCTTGGCACTTGAGGAATCAGAGATCGAGGGAGAAGGATGATGGGTCATGACTTGATTACCCATACTGGAGAAGGGATGGAGGTCATCACTCGATAAGCACACATTGCAGCACAGTTTCTCCATTGTAGACCAGGAAAACCATCACCCGTGTCCAGTGCTGCTTGCTGAGTATGCATCTTGTGAAATGAGGGGTGTTCAGCACAATCAGCTCATGGCATACCTCTTCCCTCATTAACTAAGGAGTCGCAGGCCATACAGAAAAAAGTCAAATCACCTCTGATAGCTGCTTAAGTGATGGTTCCTCCCAGTCAACCCTTGGCCTTGTGATGGAAACAAGTGAGCCAGTTAATTCGGAAGAGGCCGAAGACAGGCAGGCAGTGAGGCCAAGACCTTAAACAAGAGAAATACTTTGGACTAACTTCCAAGAAGCTCTTTTTTGTGATTGCCTTAGATGACTTAGAATTGTGATTCAAAACTGAGGTGGGGCGGCAGGAGGAGGGCAACATTGTTTTTCCCCTCTTTTGATATGACTGAGGGCAGTGCCTATTACTAAGAAAGAGGAGTATCTCTTTCCTGAGTTATCTTCTTCATTAATTGTATCTCGTAATAAGCTACTATAGGAGTTATCAGCTTCCATACACCAGCAGTGATAATATCCTTAATGGGGAATTTATTCATGAGTCGTTCAGCCAACACCAGCTTTAACTCATCAGTGATTATGGGTCTAATCAACCACTTTACCTGTTCTATATTGCTGTAGGGAGTATCAAAGGCATCCAGAAACACTTTCGTGATCACTAAATTCCCATATTTACCCTTAGTTCTGTCAAAGGTTGTTTGTAGTGACTTTCAGGCAACTGTTGCAACAGTTTTTGGTCAGATCTTTATGAAATCAGCCATGATAACGGGTGTTGTTAAGATCTTACTACATTAAGTTGTGGTAATGGCTGTTTGTCAGATCTTATTGTACTAAGCAGTGACAATGGCTATCGGTAAGGTCTTATTGACCAGATGTGGTCAGATGCTGGAACCTTTTGATATTATATTTAGCTGCTATGCCAGTTTTTAGGCCCTTGTTTTCAACTCTTGTATTACTTTTGTTTAGTTTTAAGGTATTAAGTAATAATGGCTGTTATAACTATTTGCTGGTATACTTAGCTGTTAAACTCTCATGGATGATAATATTGCTTAAGCATCTCTAAAAGTTCCACTGGTCTCCATAGTACCATTCCTGACCATATACATCTTGCATACCAGATATCTACCAATGCTCTCAAAGTTTGAGGTGCAGTATACTATGTTTCTCTTTTCAGATTTTTTTTTTTTTTTGAAAATGCAGTCTTGTCAATGTAATTATCTAGTTCCTGCTTAACTTGTTTGTGGAGTATTTTTGTTACAGAGGCAATCTAGACAAATTTACTTCATAACCCTTGAGTGTATTAGTTGTCTTAAGGTATCTTTGCCTCTCCTATTTTCTAATATGATGCATCTTCTTCTCCCCTCAGCCTTTAACAGCTCTCTTCACTTTATCCCAACCATGTGGCTCTGTATTCTCTAGTTCCTCTAGCTGGCTTTCAGACATATCATTGCACCATTCTTTAAACCATTTCTTTCCAAATAGTACAGTGGGAACCTCCAGTGCACCACACACTAATCTCTACTTAATTTTGCCAGCTCTAATATTACTGGAGTATGGTCTAACCAAATTAGAGGGTGTAATAATTGCACCTTCAATTTGTGTATATGTTTTTCAGTTATATAAACACTGTCTAATCGTATCCAGGCTAAAATGTAGATGAGTAGGAAGTAATGTGATTGACCTCTTTACCTGGATACACTACTGTATGTATCTAACCAAGCTAAAAATGTACAGTAAAAATCGAAGACGTTTTCAGTCACTGAAATGGCTACCTTTCAAGGACTGCTGTCAACATCTGCCAGTAATGTCATCAAAATCCTGTCACCCATAAATAAAGTTAAACCCTGCTGGAATGCTGTCAACTTTGACATCACTATCCTCAGTTCAGTCTTGCCCTTGTCCACTCTTATTGGGATATATATTGAGGCAATTATTGAGTAGAGACAACACCAGACTTTTACTCCTGCATATGTTCCTTGATTATGTTTAAATGTTTCTTGCACATACAAAGTAAAAAGAAAAAAATCTCAAAAGTAACAAGGGTATCCCCTCCTTCCATCACTTATGTAATTTGTAACTGTAACTAGTTTGTATCCTATGTCCCCTAACTTGTCATGCAGTAAGCTGTATCGATGTGTTTCTTGCATTGCAGTAATTAAATGGTTAATATTTTTTCATTCAGGCAAATATTTTGTATATTTTTACTGGACTGGGAGATGGCATTCCAGTGAGGAGGCTTGCCATGAGATCTAAACTGTAATATATTTTTCTCATTCACATATTTATGACCTTTTACTGTGCACCCCCTCTTTCATATTGTATTGAAATGAGCATTCAGCTGAAGTAGAATAAATTACCTTGGTATTACTGTGAGATTAGTGAATCTTAAGATTTTCTTCATACTTATTTATTGATTGATTTTTTTTTTCCACTGGGATTTTTTGACAGGGCCAAGCAAGACCACTTTACAGAGGAGGCCTGAAGAGAAAAGATCTATAAACATAAAACATTTATAAGTGCATAATAAGTGAGCTAACATGATAACTATGCAAAAATGTGTCAGGTAAAATATTTCGTAGTTACATACAGAAAAACATCCATAAACAAACACACCTTACATAGTAAACATCTTATTACAATACAAATCTTTCAGAAAATGTCAAAAACAGTTTAATATTTGGGGTGGGGGGTCCAAAGTAGTAGCAATATCATAGGTTCCAAAGTAGTAGTGCTTTGATTGTTAGGAAAGTAGATGGAGTAGATGCTCTTGTGAGGGAAGGTAACTTGAAAAATTAGATAAAGAGGGGAAGGTGTAATTAGAGTCGATTAGTCATGAGTCATGGTAAGAAGGAGAGAGAAAAAAGTAAGTAGAAAGTGTAGAAATGGTAGTAGTTAGTTAGCCAGTTGAGACAAAGCATTGACATAATCTAGCTTTTAAGAAATGAGCATGGAGGTTTCTCTTAAAACTAAGCTTATTTTCTGTTTCCATAAGTGGACTGAGTAATGTGTACCATATCTTGAAGATATAATTGGACTAGAGAGCATCATATAATGAGTTCATAGACATAGGCAATAAGATATTTTGAAACTCCTGTTCGAAAAGCAAACAATAAACTAATAGAAACATATACCTGTATACAAACATTTCAAGAAAAAATCAACTATTTATTTCCTTTCAAAGCATAGGATTATTATTAGATTTATATTCCCTTACCATATGATTTTATAAGCAGGATTTCTACATCCGTTTGTTGATTTTTTTAATCACATGTTAATTTTATAGTGCCGTATCTGTTTTAGATGTACTTTCCTGATTGAAATCGCTTCTTATTAGTTTATTGGTGTATTAGCGTGGGATCGCCATCTGATAGTTCATACTTGTAGCTGGATTGATGTGGTAAAGTTGTATATAATATTCCTTATTCTTAAAGTGATCGGCTTAAATTTCATTTCTGTTTTATATCAGGAATTGACACAGTTTTGTGATATTGCTGATGTCAAATAAACCTTAGGAGTTTAGAATGAGGTATTAGGTTCATAGGTTTCATAGGTTCATAGGTTCATAGGTTAGTACTAGGCTAACTGCCCTTGCGAGCCATTTTAAGCCTAGCCAGTTATCCCTTGTGAGATTCAAACCCTGTACCTTGTGCTTGTAAGGCAAACACCTTAACCATTAGGCCACCCTCCCATTCTGATTTACAATAGCGTCCATTCTTGATTATATCAGCCATAAATTTTATTTTATTGCTGATATTAATGAGCATTCCGGGTTTATTGTTTTGGATTGTTAAAATTATAGATCTGTTTTAATAGTTTACCTGGATACAACTTTAGGCTTTAAAATGCCTGGTTTGAGAAGCTTTTGGTTATTGGGCTTTGCCCAACCAGTAGCTTCCCTTATTTTTATAATTTTATCCAATGTAAAGTGTTTTTGTGTTTGAGCATTTCTTTTTGATTGTTGATAGGGTTTTTTAGGTCCATCGACATGGAGTGCAAATGTATTTTTCATTCAATCTGTTTTTTTTTTATTGGATGTTTTTACACTGATGTAAGAAGTTTTGCCTTGTTCTTCATTTGTATAGGTGCCTCTTAAATTCTTTAATTTACACTTTATATTAATATTTTAACATGTGATTACGTTTTGGAATCCTGATTGGTTTGTTGTTTATTTTAAATATATATACTTAGTTTGTATATTTTTGGTCTGAAGACGCGGTGTTTGTTAACTGCGTAAGCGCTCACCTTTTTGTTAATAAATACTTTTTGTGTTACTCAGTCATGGCAGTTTGGCGTATTGTATTTTCTAAATATTTAATAGTGCCTACCTCCTAAATCAAGCAAGATTGTACATGTTAACCTTGGTGTAAATGTATGTCTGCCTATTCAGTCATAAAGACTAATCTTAAATGCAGAAAAAGTAGTGCTTTGCTTGACTTATAGATGTAACTTATTCCATTGCCTGGTTATATGTTGCAGGAACCTATCCCTCTAGCAAGTCTTGTTTATTTGTTGGTGGGAATTTCGGTCCCTACTAAGGGTGTTTGCGAGGCCACTGGTTTTGCCCAGAAATTATAGTTTATTGGCCGTTTGGGAAGCTTTTCCATCTCTTTCAACCTTCTGATTTATAAGCCTGTGTTTGCGCTTGTTTCCTGCATTTCCTGTTACTAGTCTAGTCCAGGTACAGATTTGCTGTATCCAGGACTCTTTGTAAGCTTCTGAGCCCCCAAGCATGTCTGTGTTGGAGGGAAGCCTTCTAGCTTATCAGTGGGAGTGGTAAGCATTAGGTAGCCTATCTATCACAAGAGGAGTGGTTCCTGGCCCAGAAATTGTAGCTATTGGCCGTTTGGACAGTTTGTCCATCTCTTATTGTTTCCCATCTTTCCTGTAACTAACCTACTGGGAAGCACTAGAAAGCCTTAAACTGATACAAGCCTTCTAGCTTAGAAGAGAGACTTTGGAGTGATTAAGTATCAGTTTTCTGTACTTTCTTGCTGTACTTAACTGTTTTCCGCTTAAACGCTGATTTTCCAGCATTTATTGTGATTCAAAAGCATATTTTTTTCACATATTGCACTTATTTGACTGCCTGCACTTTTAAAAAGTCATTTTTTATTTAAATAATTTGTTTAACTGTTGTAGGCTACACACTAAAGTGCAATAGCCTTTTCTGATCGTTTGTAGTCGTTTAAAGCTGTTTTAAGTGTATTTTTTACTTTTTTTGCCTTATCTTTTCAAAAAAAACTAAAATATTACTTGTTTCTCACCTTTCTAAGCTAGTATATTCCAGTTTTCAGGCTAGTGCTGAATTCAGGGCTGTGTTACATGTTTCTAAGTTGCCCATACCTTACTTGGATAGAAGGAAGTTTCTCTGTTCACCTCTGAGAGAGGGGAGCTTTGAGCAGCCAATCTGTCCCTAGAAGAGTGGTTCCAGCCCAAAAGTTAGTAGTTTATTGGCCATTTTGGGCTAATTTCTATTTTTTTCATTTCCCTGCTATAAAAACCGCGTTTGCACAGTTTTGTGCACTGGGCAGTACCGGTTAGCTAGTGTTAAATTATTCCCGGCTCCACTAAGTCTCCTCTTCAATTTTTCCCTTCAAACTAGTCTAACTCTCAACCTAAGCACTCAAAAAGCATCCTACAGCCCAGCACTTGCACAGACCTAATAGCAAACACTAATATACCCTGACACTTGATTGTCCAGCAGGGCAAGGCTCTTTATTCACCCCTCACTAACCAAGTGACTAAGCAGCTCACCCTACTGTTCAGGCATGACCAAAGGGCAATTTCAGGTGTACTCTCCAGTCCAGCTGGTGAATCTGGGTATCCTGAGGCAATGTTACAACTGCCTCATGTACATGGACAACCCTCTCCTCCTACCACAAAACACTAACATATGCGAGAGATGCAATTATACAGCCAAACTGGAGGCTAAGCTGTCTCCACCCAAGACTGGAACAGACAGTCAAGAGGAGAAGGTTAACACTTGCATCACACCTCCAGCCACACATAGACCTATTAAACCAGCACTGGCAAAAAATACACATAAATACACAAAATCATACTTGGAGGCTCTAAATAAAAACCTGCAAAAGCATCAGAGACCTTCAAAGCAGACACCCAAACAACCTGCACCTCCCGTCACAAACCAGACAACACATAAAACACAAAATCAGTGTGCTGCACAATCACAGCCCTTAAGGCGAAATAACATACTTAACACACTAGTAATAGGTGACTCTATAGTCAGGCACACTGATGTCCCACTCACTAGGCTGGATGAGCAGAAGGTTACTGTTAGCTGCCTGCCGGGAGCCAGAATCCGCCACATAACACAAGCACTCGGGTCACTCCAGAACATGTACAAATATGACTCTGTCATTGTTCATGTTGGTGTGAATGACCTGAGACATACCTCCTTGAACTACATGAAAAGAGACATGGAAGAGCTCTCTGATCATGTAGCCCAGGCTGGTATGACCCTGACCCTGAGTAGCATCCTGCCGTCACCAAGAGTGATACCTCAGTATAAAGAAAAAATTATCAATTTCAACAATTGGCTAAGCTTCTGGTGTCATTCAAAGGGGATCCAGTGTCTGTCAGCCTGGGATGACATGCTCGACAAGCCCACGTTGCTTTCCAAGAGACGGCTTGCTCCTGTCACCCTTAGGCTTTCAAATACTGGCCAAGGCTCTTGCTGCCCCGCATAGTACTTTTTGTAGGCAAGGCTCAAAAGTCAAACCCACCTCTGTAAACAGCACAATTAACAAAATACTGAGGGGTATGCTACTCAATGCCAGGAGATTAAATCTCAAAATGCACGTGCTCGAAGAACTCCTCAGTATGGAGAACGTCAACATCTATGCAATAACTGAAACCTGGTTCAAGGCTCCAGAGAGCACCCCAGCACTACTGGGCTACAACTCGTACCACACGTTTCGGCCACAGAACACGGACCGAAACACAAAAGGAGGGGGTGTATCCATATTCATCAAGGATACCTACACCTCCAGGTTAGTGGCACAGCATGATACCTCTGAGATCATCCATGTGCAACTAACATCGGGCAAATCTGCAATGCAAATTGTGGCCTGCTACAGATCACCCTCCATGAGCCAGGATCACCACTCCACCTTTCTGGAGACACTGGAAAACATGAAGGTTCTACCGAACACATTGATATTGGGTGATTTCAATTACCCTACCATTAACTGGGAAAACTATTCAAGTACAAACTTCCAAGCCCAGCGCTTCCTGGAATTCATCAACTCAAATGCCCTGGATCAGCTGGTAAACTCCCCTACCAGAGGTGAAAACATATTGGACCTGGTCATCACAAACATAGGCAACAGATGTTCCACACTGGATGTCAACCCCTCACTAGTTAGATCAGACCATAAACTAATCACTCTGGATGTCCACACCTCACCACCACCCCCAACTAAGGAAACCACAGTAAAAAACTTTTCTAAAGCAAACTTCACCTTACTTAAGACAGAGGCGGTAAGTTTCACAGCCCCCACGCTAAAGGATAACGCTGCCCAATATACAGAAACCTTTAAAAATGCACTTTGTGTGCACCTACAAGGATGCATGGATTGTGCCATCCCTAGCAAAACCAAGACTCACTCCGCTAAGAGAAGGAAACCAGTCTGGTGGACCCCTGCCATAAACAGGCTATACAATAGAAGGAGGAAACTAGTTCAGAAAAAAAGCAAATCCCAAGAAGGAAAGACATCCCTGATCAGTATCAGTAAGAAACTAAGGTCCCTCATAAAATCATCCAAGGCTAACTTCGAAAGAATAATAGCCAAGGATTCAAAAGATAACCACAAAGCCTTGCTTAGCTATGTTAAGAATCTAAGTGGCAACTCACAGATATGCACTGAACTAGTGAAAAATAGCACAAAATATACTAAACCTACTGATATTGCCAACATCCTGGCAGATAGATTTGGTGCAAACTTCACCCCCAAAAGGGCCCACAACAATACCGGAAAAGTGTAGTGTCCCAGAAGTCACAGACACACAGAAGAAAATAGCCCTTTCAAAAGCCAAAAACACAGCATCAATGGGGCCAGATTGTGTCCCAGGCTGCGTCTTGCATGAACTACAGAACGAACTAACCCCCCACCTAAACACGCTGTTCAGCCTCAGCCTCTCCACAGGCTACGTGCCCATAGAATGGCACGCAGCAACGGTTATTCCACTCCACAAAGGAGGGGCCATAACTGACCCTGGTAACTATCGCCCCATAAGCCTGACTAGCCTGGTCTGCAAGGCTATGGGGCGCATCATCATGGAACTCATTAACAAAGACATTGGGAACCTCTAAACACTTGACCCGACCCAGTTAGGCTTTGTTAAGGGCAGATCATGCCTAGTAAACCTGGTTGACTTCTTTGAGCAGTCACCAAGGCCATAGATGAGGGAAAGGTTGTTCACACAGCCTACCTTGACCTCGCCAAGGCTTTCGACACCATTCCCACTCTGGTATTACAGAAAAACTCGCCAGCCTGAACATAAACCCCTACATCACGAGATAGGTTGCCAACTGGCTTGCAGACAGAACTCACACGGTAAGAATAGTGGGCTCCAGGTCTGACTCTAAACCAGTCACAAGTGGTATCCCACAAGGCTCGGTCCTGGGACCCCTACTGTTCAGTATATACTTTTCAGAAGTACAGGCAAACACAGGAGGACTATGGCTAACCAAGTTCGCAGATGACTGCAAACTGGGAGCCATAATTGACTCTCCGGCTGACATGGACATCCTCGAAAAGGGCCTTACTGAGATGGACACTTGGTGTCAAAGTCATGGCCTCAAGCTAAATGCCAAAAAATGCGTAGTCATCCCATCTAGGAAAAACAAAACACCCACGAATTACCACATAGGTGGCAGCCCCCTTAATACAGAAGAGGTAATAAGAGATCTGGGGACCTAGGTAGATAGTAATCTCTCCTTTGACAATCATATTGCCAAAGTAGTTAGGAAATCCTTCTATGTGGCCCATCTAATTACTAAAGGGTTTGCATCTAGAAATAAAGAGGTTATAGTGCCCCTCTACTTGTCACTCATCAGACTCATCATAGAGTGCAATGCCCCATTTGGGATGTACCTCACAAGACACTTCCAACAGCTGGAGAGACCACAGAAGTACCTCACCAAGAGGATTACTGGCCTCAAACATATGTCCTATGCAGCCCGACTGAAAAAACTCTGGCTGTAGTCAGTGGCATATCGCTTACTCAGAGGTGATCTCTGCCTGACTTAAAAAGCCATGTCCAGAATTGATGGATATGCTCCACCTAAAGAAATCCAAGTCACTGTGAGCCACATGCTCTAGTGAGCTAAACCTCACCACAACAATAAATAGAACATACTGGAGGGATAGATTTCTGTCACAGAGACTCCCCATGCTTTGGAACAAAATTCCGAACTACATTAGGCAGAGCCCCTCACTAACACTCTTTAAGAGAAACTTTGACTAGTGGATGGGTAACAGAAAATAAACCCCTGAGATCACTTCATTGGCTCTGCTTGACAGAGGATCAGTTAATTAATCAATGGGGCGGCGAAGGCCAGCACACTCTGGCTAGGCTTATAAATGCCCTCGGGCAGATAGCCTAGTACCTACCTATGAACCTAAGTAGGAGGTCAAATAAGATTGGATCTTTCATGGCTTGAAAAGTGAGACACTGGTCACTTTGAAGCATTCAGTTAGCTGCTGAGTAAGAAGACATATGTGCTAATCTATCAGAATAATGGAAGGATTTAAGGCCTTTATTTATTTATGGTTAAAATCATTGGGGCCTTTTCAGTTGAGCAGTATGCTTGGATTTGTACATGCCAAAGGAGGGCATTGTATTCAGTGACAGGTCTAATAAGTGACGAGTACAGTGATAAGATGACTTTTTTGATCATGAAGATAATCCCTTTGATTTCCTGACTGTTGTAAAAATGTAATGAGTGAGTGAGAGCGAGAGCTTTTTACATAAGTATTCAGATCTCTTATAACTATGTCTGTTTGAAGAGGTGCACCACTTATAACATATAAGGTGGAACAGCTTTTTTGCCAGACACCACTGTGCTGCACTTACTTGCATTTAGCTTGAGACCGTTTTCAGTACAGCAGGTTTGTACATATTCTAACCTTGTAGGAGAAGTTTAGTAACAGTGATTGAGTGAGTAACAGTACTCAGCATGCAGTCATCATCAAACTTGGCCATCCACACTTCAGGGATATTGCTGAACACAAGAGGGTCAAGCACTGATCCCTGGTGTCTCACTAGTTATAACTTTATGTTCAGAAAGATTAACAGCAATCACAACTTGTGATCTGTTGGAGAACGAGTCTGCATTCCAATGCTCAGGTATGTTATTTGCCTCCACAGAAATATTACTTTTAACTTTTGGCAGGGATGCTTAGACTCTTTCCAAGATAATTTCAAGGGAAACAAGATTTTGGAGATTGTGGGCACAACAGTGTTGGTATGTGGAATAAAGTTAGCACTAAATGTATTTTCATAGATTCATAGGCAACTACTACACTAACTGCCTTTCTGGGCCACTTTAAATCCAGCCAATTTCCCCTCAAAGGTGAGAATCAAACTCTTGACCTTGTGTATGCAAGGTAAACACCTTTGCCATTATGCCACCCCCTCCCATCATAAACAATAATTACTTTCTCTACTGCAGTGGATCCTAGATTAACAGTAGCATTTTCATATAGGTTCATAGTAGGCTAACTGCCCTTGTGGACCATTTTAAGCCTATCCAATTACCCTATGTGAGAATCAAACCCTGTACCTTGTATCTTTAAGGTAAACACTTTAACCATTATCCCAACCATGTCATAATTGAAGAAAGATTTGTAGTTTCCTTTGGTATATGTAGCAATCTTAAGTTCATATTCTGATTTACATTTTCTAATAGTGCTTTTAAGCTCCTTGCTGTCATCCTTCAGCAGTAGGATGATGGTGATTTCTTACAACTTTTCATTATTTTCCATCTTTTGTTATGCAGTTTATTAATATGGGTGTTCCACCAAAAAGGATTATTCCTGAATTTTCCATTATAGTTAGGGCTGACAGGTACAGATTTTTCTAATGCAGTTTCCCTATAATTTCGCAACTTAATCTGAATGCTTATTTTCCACTATAAGAAAATAGAATACATGTTATATTAGACATCCTGTGAGTCCTGTCACCTCCCCACTTATGTGCAACATCATGCTTTCCCCATCCACTCCTACTTTTGCAACAGTTAACAGTAGTGACCTGCTATGCTGTTCACATATGCCTTTCTTCAACACATGTATTTAATTTTAAATGCAATATCTTTAATATGCAGTATCAGATAAGAAGTCCTTTTGTATTTTTACTCACCAATATATATGATTTCACATTTGCGTGCAACTAATAAAATCACGCAAGGACTGTTATTAAAAGTACACAACATTAAAGAATACCCGGATACATTAATCTAAATGTCCAGATACTAGCCCTTTCAGAAGTGAATCAGTTAAGTACCTGTACTTTTCATTCCCTAGTCATACTTTGGTAACTCTTACTGATTCATATTTTATTCATGTTCAGTTACCCTAGAAGGTCAAGGAGCTAGTCCTGCAGTGATAGCCCCCACATGCAATTGACACATACTACAAATGTCTTTGTTCTACACAGCAGCCGTAGTCTGAATTATTCTGGGTGCAGCAGTCCATATAAATTTATATACATTGGAAGCATTAAAGCTTTGGGACAGGAGTGGGACTGACATTTTGTTTATTGGCCTGGAGTACCACCTTTTCTTCCCACAATTCCACTCTGTGTTTTAAATGCTTGTTCTTGCTGTGTAGTTCCAGGATTTTATCTGAGTGATCGGTTAAAATTTCATTTGCTTTACTAGGTATTTTACCATGAAATTATCTTAATACACACTAATAATCCAAAACTGTTCTGGGCCTTAGTTAATAAACTGTTAAATTCAGGACAAGCTACAGAGCCAACACCAAACACACAAACAGAATGATGCCATAGCCACCCAATTTAATATTCACTTTATACAGACAGTGCAGTCATCAACCAACCAGGTGACTAATTAAGCTTTGAAGTCCCAACTAAATCAAATAACCTCTTTCAACATTTCTCCGTCCAAACAATTCCTCAAAAAATTAAAGCCTACTACAACTGCCCTATCTACCTGGTAAATATCTTAAACTAGCAGCTCAATTCATGTCTAAAAATAAAGACCCCTCACTATGGGAAAAAAAATCATTATTCCACTGCACCAAGGTGGAATTAATACAGATCTTTCAAACTATAGGCCAATTGACATTTTATCAACCCTATCAAAATATTAGAAAAATGTATTCATAACCAGCTTATCAAGTACTTAATAGATATCCAGCTTCAGACTTCAACCCAACCACAACTTCTGTCCTGATAATAGCACAGCTACTGCTTTGCAGAATTGTGTTAATACTGTCCACACACAAAGACATGCCGGGAGCCTAGTCTCCACAGTCTTTCTAGTTTTTGAACTTTTGATACTGTCTCACACCAGAAACTCTTACATAAACTCTCATCTGTAGGATTCACCAGCACTTCACTGTAATGGTTCTATAGTTACCTCTCAAACAGAGCACAAGCAGTGAAATGGAAAATGATCTATCCACATTTTTGCCAGTAAGTACTGGTGTCCCACGAGGATCTATACTAGGCTGCATACTTTTCAACTTATTAATCAATGATCTATATGCTGCTACAGAATATACTACCCTAATTCAGAACAGTGATCTCTTGGCCCTAATCTGTTCTTCAAAATCTCTCTCTAAACTCCCACAACAATCATTCTTGTCAATTGAAACAGCTACTTCTAAACCCTAAAAAACTGAATTACTGCCCTTCACCCCAAAACACACAACAGTCTTCTTATCGACTGAAACACTGATAAATCATTTACAACTATTTCTAAACCCTAAGAAAATGTAATTACTGCTCTTCTCCCCAAAACTGTTATCTACCAGAACAATACTATTCACTATCATCTCTACCAACAACACTGTGATAGAACAAGTAAACCACACAAAATTACTGGGTTTCATCTTAACTTGAAATTCAACCACCATGTTTCACATGTGGTGAAAAAAAAAAAAACATCAAAAACTAGGTACATTCTATGGAGTGAAAACCTACCTCCCTGACATAGCCACGAGATGTGTAGCATCTACTTTCTTACAGCCATCTCTTCTCTATGGTGCACAAATCTGTACTAAATTTCAGGTCTCACAACTGTTCCCACTTGAGCAATATTATAATAAAATAGTGAATTTTGCAGTAAACTATAATAATAAAATACACAACTGCCTATCCCTTATACAGGTAAACTGATTAGAACTACCACATCACCTAGAAATTTCTCAACTAACTACAATACACAGATGTTTCTATAAGCCAGAAAATTTGCCCAGCCCTTAACGAATTACTACTGCATTACTCCCCCATTAGAATTTTACACGCTAAAGAAAAGTCACAAATCACTATAACCAAATCATATAATACTGCAGGTGACTCTCTAAATTCAAATATGGTAGCAAAACTATGGAACCACATCCCACTACCATTGAAATCCATTCAGAATGTTAACTCATCTAAAACACAACTAAAACTTCACCTGTCAAATCAATGGATCTATTCCTGTACAACTCCCAAGATAAATGTCACTGTTATCTTCAACTTGTCATATCACCTAACCATTTCTTTTCTTTCAGAATCCTATACCCACAACCAGTTTTCACCTATGCCTGAATAGTTTGATATTATCTCCCAGCTATATTCCTTAATTTGTGATATTACTTATCTCCACTTAATACTACAAATATAAAACTTATGATAGCTTTCAGAAGCTCGAGTTTTCAGAAACTCGAAATTCATATGGTCAAGACCATATGATTGACTTTCCGAAAACTTGAAATAGGGAAAACAATAAAAATCCATCTTTTTTATATATTTTTGCAGGGAGCAAGCACCCTTGCACCCCGACACCCCATGCATATTATATATGCCATCTCCATGATCGCACTACAGTAGGGAAAAGGCTAAATTCCCAGATCCTCACTGTACCGCAGTCTCCATTCAAAAGCTTTGAGTTTTCAGAAAGTCAGTCACATGGTATCAACCAAATTAATTTCAGTTTCTTAAAACTTGAACTTCTGAAGGGGACCAATGTGTGTGTGTGTGTGTGTGTGTGTGTGTATATATATATATATATATATATATATATATATATATATATATATATATATATATATATATATATATATATATATATGTGTGTGTGTGTGTGTGTGTATATATATATATATATATATATATATATATATATATATAAATATATACACACACACACACATATATATATATATATATATAAAAGTTCAACTAGAAAAGAAAAAGCAGAAAATGCACTGTATGCAAAATTCCGTCTCTGTGTCTTGGAAATTCACCTCTATTCAATGCTCATAACAGTCCACAACACCTTCAATGAAACCAGGTAGAAGTGAATAAAAGTTTATTGTAATGCCAACAAACAAAGAATGGTTAAGCGCTTTCACTTGAATAAAACAAGTTTCCTCAGAACACCATAGCTTGCATCACAGTTGTTTAAGTAACATTTTTGGCGCCAAAATTCAATTTGAAATTTTAAAGCTATACACACATCCTATAACCATTGTTCTCTA